>NC_089586.1:76232301-76426855 GCF_019320115.1 Miscanthus floridulus | reverse complement strand
TTATATTATATTAAAAATGAGTATAGAGAGTAGATGGCAACTGCTTCCGGGTCCTCGGCCTCTCATCGGGTTTCAAAGCGACTGAGGCCGGACCTCCCTCTCATTGCATGCAGCAAGTGTGAGGAGAAGATTGTGATGGAGTACCGGGTGAGGAAGGAGTGTCCCAATAAGGGCCGTATCTTCTATAAGTGTCCGGATCGCAATGTGAGTTATTTTGTCGCATTTGATGATTATGGTTAATTTATACTTATTTTCATGATAATTGTGATTAAAGTTCTAATTTTTTGTTTTAATTTCAGTGGAATGGAACTGGATGTTCAGGCTGGTACTGGGAGGAAGAGTATGTTGAACAAGTGCAAAACTCTCTTGCACAGGCGGCTACGGTGGCTGATGAGGCAGTGATCCTGCGGAAGAAGCCCATAGATATTGAACAAACGCATGATCTTTCTGTTTTAGTTGGGATTGGTCGCGAAATCCTTATGCTGCTGAAGTGCATTTTAGCTTTAGTTTTTTTAGTGATAGTTGGGATTGTCTACATTGTAGCGAGACTTTCATAAATTAATACCTTGTGTGGTGGCATGCATGTCGTATAATTAACTAATTATGTTCTAGGTTTTAATATGATATGTATGTCATGTAATGCAGATGAGCCAGCATTAGATGTACAATGCTGATCGCAGCTCCCAGGAGTTCATTGAGGGCGTGTATTCTTTCTTACGTGTGGCCGAGGCAAACAAACGCGATGGTTTCATGTGTTATATGTAAGAATTTGAAGGAATATGCTAGCTCAAGGATTCTTCATTCACACTTGTTGAAGTCGGGTTTCATGCCAAACTATATTTGTTGGACGAAGCACAGAGAAACTGGAATTGCAATGGAAGAAGGTGAAGAAGAACAATGGGACGATGATGACATTATTGCTGAATATGGTGCCTTAAATGATACTGCAATGGGGGAAGCTGAAGAAGAGGTAGGGGCAGAAGATAAGCCCGCTGATGATCTTGGTCAGGCCATTCGTGACGCACAAAGAGAACGCGAAAGTGAAAAGAAGAAGATCAAGTTCGAGCGCATGCTAGAGGATCACAAGAAATTGCTATACCCAACTTATGATGCAGGGTAGAAAAAGTTGGGTACCACACTAGAATTGCTGCAATAGAATGCAAAGAATAGTGTATCTGACAAGGGATTTGGGGAGTTACTGAAAATCCAAAAGAAGATGCTTCCGAAGGATAACGAATTGCCCGCCACTACGTACGAAGCAAAACAGGTAGTCTGCCCTTTGGGATTAGAAATCCAGAAGATACATGCATGTCCTAATGACTGCATCCTCTACTGTGGCGAGGAGTACAAGAAGTTAGATACATACCCGGTATGTCATGCATCGCGGTATAAGATCAGGCGAGATGACCCTGGTGATGTTGAGGGCGAACGTCCCACGAAGAAAATCCCTGCCAAGATTATGTGGTATGCTCCTATAATACCACGCTTGAAACGTCTGTTCCAAAACAAAGACCATGCAAAGTTGTTGCGATGGCACAAAGAAGACCGTAAGGTAGACAATATGTTGAGACACCGTGCTGATGGGTCCTAGTGGAGAGCAATCGATAGAGAATCCCTGGAGTTTGCAAATGACGTAAGAAACTTAAGGTTTACTTTAAGTACGGATGGTATGAACCCTTTTGGGGAGCAGAGCAGTAGTCATAGCACTTGGCCTGTTACTCTATGTATCTACAACCTTTCTCCCTGGTTATGCATGAAGCGTAAGTTTATTATGATGCCAGTGCTCATCCAAGGCCCAAGGCAACCTGGCAATGACATCGATGTGTACCTGAGGCCACTAGTTGAAGAACTTCTACTTTTGTGGAATAGACCAGGTGTACGTGTGTGGGATGAGCACAAATAGGAGCACTTTGACCTGTGAGCATTGTTGTTCGTAACAATCAATGATTGGCCTGCTCTAAGTAATCTTTCAGGACAATCAAACAAGTGATATAATGCATGCACGCACTGTTTCGATGACATTAAAGGTATATTCTTAAAAAATGTCGAAAGCTCATGTACCTTGGCCATCGTTGATTTCTTCCTACGAATCACCCCCTAAGAAAGAAAGGCAAGCATTTTAAAGGTAAGGCAGACCACCAGACCAAGTCAGGCAACCAAACTGGTGAGGATGTACTCAATATGGTCAAGGATGTGAAAGTAGTATTTGGAAAGGCACATGGCAGTGAACCTATTCTGAACGACGCCGACGGTCACGCACCCATGTGGAAGTAGAAGTCCATATTTTGGGAGCTACCCTATTGGCAAGTCCTAGAGGTTCGTAGCACGATTGACGTGATGCACCTAACGAAGAATCTTTGTGTGAACCTACTAGGCTTCATGGGTGTGTATGGGAAGCCTAAGGACACACTTGAAGCATGACAGGACCTGCGGTGTTTGAAAGAACGAGACAACCTGCATCCAGAGAAGATAGATGATGGAGGCCATTACTTAAGTCCTACCAACTACACTCTTAGAAAAGAAGAGAAGGAAAGCTTGTTTGAATGCCTAGCAAGCATCAAGGTACCATCTGGATTCTCCTCGAATATAAAGGGTATAATAAATGTGCTAGAGAAGAAATTCCTAAACTTGAAGTCCCATGACTGCCACGTGCTCATGACGCAATTGCTTTCAGTTGCATTAAGAGGAATTCTACCTCCAAATGTACGTCTAGCCACCGTGAAGCTATGTGCATTCCTCAATGCAATTTCTCAGAAGGCAATCGATTTAATGGATCTCGCTAAACTACAGAATGATTTGGTTCAATGTCTTGTCAGCTTTGAGTTGGTGTTCCCTCCTTCCTTCTTTAATATCATGACACACCTCCTAGTTCACCTAGTCAAGGAGATTAGCATTCTCGATCCTGTGTTCCTGCACAACATGTTCCCCTTTGAGAGGTTCATGGGAGTCCTAAAGAAATATGTTCACAACCGTGCTCGGCCAGAAGGAAGCATCGCCAAGGGCTATGGAACAGAGGAGGTCATTGAGTTTTGTGTTGACTTTATTCCCGACCTTGACTCGATTGATGTTCCTGAATCATGACACGAGGGGAGACTAAGTGGAAAGGGGACACTAGGGAAGAAAACATATATTGGTACACAGGACAATTATTTTAATAAAGCACACTACACAGTTCTGCAAAACTCCTCCTTGGTGGGTCCGTATATTGAGACACATAAAGAGTTGCTCCGATCTAAGTTTCTAGGGAAGTCTGAAGCTTGGATTACGCATCAGCACATGAAAACTTTCAGCGACTATTTGCGAAAAGAATGTCGTGGTGATGAGAGTATTATTGAGCAATTGTATTTGTTGGCTAAGCAGCCATCGTGGCATATCCTCACATACAAAGGGTACGAGATAAATGGGAATACATTTTACATAGTAGCCCAAGATAAAAGGAGCACCAACCAAAACAGTGGTGTCCGCATAGATGCCACCGACCCTAATAGAAATAAGCAAACATATTATGGCCGCATAGAGGAGATATGTGAACTAAACTATGCACCTACTTTTAAGGTACCTTTGTTCAAGTGCCAATGGGTAAAGGCGACTGGAGGCGGGGTAGCAGTTGACAACCAGTATGGAATGACAACCGTGGACCTCAACAATATTGGGTACAAAGACGAATCGTTTATCCTTGCCAAGGATGTGAATCAGGTGTTCTATGTCAAGGACATGTCTACAAAACCGAAGAGAGGGAAAACAACAACGACTCAATCAATGAGCCAAAGCGCCACATAGTTCTTTTAGGGAAAAGAAACATCATCGGAATTGAAGACAAGTCAGACATATCAGAAGATTATGAAAAGGATGACCGAATTTCACCCTTCACAGTGAACAAAGACCCAAGCATCCAGCTAAATGATGAAGACACTCCATGGTTACGGCGTGATCATAATCAAGGGATATACGTTAAGAAGAAGTTCACTACTGTGCCCGCTTGATATATATAGTGATGTTTAATAGTGTGTATTAGAGGTATTATGTAATAATTATGAATTCAGAGATGTTTATTAGGTGTTTTCTTTTTTTTCTATGTTTAGATTAAATTTGTGTTTGATGGTGGGATTTCCATGTCACACAAAGCAAAAAGCAAAAGCAATGCATCTGATGTGAAAAAATTAGTGAAAAATTGTTTTAGTCCTGGCTTGATATGGTGATGTATTAGACCTATTATGTAATAATTGTGACTTTAGATTTTTTTTGTCGTGTTTTCATATTTTCTACGGTTTAAATAAATTTTCAACGCCAATAAGATGTGAAAACTAATTTCCTGTCGAAAAGCAATAGTTTTAATGATTTTAATTAAGTAGTACATTTTTGCATGGTGAAAATTATGATTATTATTTACACTATGTTAAATATTTATACGGTAAAACAAAAGAGTTTAGGTTACAGATTTTTCTTATGTACAATAATGCAAAACCAGGTCCAAGAATTCTTTTTGTAATTTTTTTGCTAATATTTTATTTACTAGGCAATTAACAACTTTCTGCATATTTATATAAAAGAAATATATAAAAAAGGAAAAACTTCTAGAAACCGACGGGAAGCCAAACTGCAGCTCACCTTTACTCCCGTGTTGATCAACCACCCGGGACTAAAGATGGGCTGTGTTTTCGCGGCCCGCCAAAATTCCCTTTACTCCTGTTCCGTGGCAGCACCCGGGACTAAAGGTAAGACTTTTAGTCCCGGTTCTAACAATCACCTGAAACTAAAGGACCTTTAGTCCCGATCTATGGCTTCACCTAACCATCACCCGGAACTAAATGACCTTTAGTCTCAGGCTGTGGCTTAACCCGGGACTAAAGGCCCCCCTATATAGCGCCTCCTCTCTTCCCCCCTCCATCATCTCTTGTTCTTCACCGAGGGCCACCGCGCCGCCACTGCTCCTCATCGCCTCCAGCACCACCTCCACACACACACACCTCTCTCACCGTATCCACCGGCGGCCCGGCTCATGCCTCTCCCGTCCGAGCGCGACGTGTAGATCTAAATCTGCCACCGTCGTCCTCGCCCTAACCCAGATCTGATCTAGAACCGCCTCCATCGTCGTTGTCCACGCGCGCGCCTACCTCCTCATCATCACCGTGCGCTCATCCTCATCGTCCCCTTCACTGGAGCACCGGAGCGCTCGTCATCGTCCCCTTTGTCAGAGCGCTCATCGTTGTCCCCATCACTGCGCGCTCATCCTCGTCGTCGAGAGATCACCTCCGGCCAGCACCGCGCCTCGAGCTCATCCTTTGTCCCAGGTGGCTGGCTCTATGCGCACGCGCACCTCATCTTGGCTGGCTCCACGTGCTCATCATCCTCCACGCTCGTCGTCCTCGATCTCCTCACCATGCTTGTGCTCATGCTCGTCTCGCCATCGTGCTTGCAATTAGTAGAGTCTAAAACTGCTAGTCCTATTGGGAGCGGTAGCTACTACTTGCTTGTTGCTTGTTGCTTTGCAGGAATGATTTAGTATCGAAAAGAAAAATTTTCATCTCCTTTATTTACAGGTTATTATCCATTTACCGTGCTTGTGTGCATGATATATCTAGGGTGGAGAGTATTTTCAAGATGATTGTATTAACTCAATGTATTTTTCTTCAAATATCAACCAAAAGTTCATTCATTTCTTTAAAAACAACTAGTTTTAATAATGGTTCAGATGAACGCAAATTTATTCAAACCACTCATCTTGGTTGCAAATATATAAAAATTTTTAGACTTGCTAACTTAAGCATGGTACATATATATCAGCACTTGAGTTAATTTATTTGGACACTAAAAGTGACTAAAAGTTAATTTATTTGGACACTAAAAGTCCAGTGGAGAAATACTCGCCGAGATGATCACGTAAGCAAGGTCAACTAGTACGCATGGTTATTTATTCACATGTCCCGATATCGTCGCAGTAGTCTGTCAATCACCATACCCAAGCGTAGTATATATATAAATATAAATGATAATCGATTGTTATGTGTGTACACTCCCATTCTTCTGTTAATTTGCGGAAATATCATGTGAATTACTTACCTGCCGCAGTAAAAGACGAGAACACAATGACCATGGCCACGGCCATGAAAAATGCCAATAACACAACACTAGCAACTTTCTCGGCAAGCAGAGTAGTGTTAAACGCTCTAGAAACCTTTAAACTTTATCAGTTAAGATTTCCCCTTCAAACAAGCTAGGCACTTAAATAAGGCTTATGCTAGATTCTATCACTAGTACAGATATAGAAATGATTTTTACAAATGTTACTATCCTTGAGGTGGCATGTCTTGCAGGAGTTCATTTTATAGATATAGTTTTTATTTTTTATAGATATATCTGGTGGTGTAAAAGCTAGATGGCTGCCCCGAGAGACAACATGGATGAAGAAATGATGAATATTATCAACACCGGCACTCAATTTGCCGATGGTGACCAGCAGGGTGTAGATGACGGGAGTCAATACCTGGCTCTTGAAGATAACCAAGAAAATATTGTGCAAGAAAATACAGGCGATGTATATATATTTATATATATATTTGAATATTATATATATATATTTGAATATCTATCATCTATTATACGTAGCCCTCTGGATCGACGACAACAACGGTGAAAAGCAAAAAAATTCGAGGCCCAAAAAAGCCATTGGAGGGGCGCTACATAATATCGGAATTCAATATCGAGACAGGTGAACCACTTGGTCCACACGCAAGGAAATTCATGCAACACTGTGGGTGCCTTGTAAGAGACAGACTTCCGATCTGTGCCCGTGAATGGAAGCAAAAGATCAACGAGCCTCATGTTAGTTTTGTCTCTGATCTTGAAAAGAATTTAATTTGGGATGATATTCTTCAACATTTCACGTTGCAAGCGGATGATTATGATGCTATCAACGATGATGAATTGAAGGAACTAGTTCGAAAGTGGGCTATGAAGAAGATGGCCACACAATTTCAGACTTGGAAGAAATCTCTATATACAAAATACGTCAAGAAGAACGTAACGCCCAATTTCAATACTAGTGGCCCGCTCGCGAAGTTGAGGCCCTACTAGAATGATTTTGTACAGTACAAGACATCAGAAGAGGGTGAGGAACAGGTGAGAAGGAACCAAGAGAATGCCCAACAGAAGGTATACCACCATGGCATGGGATCTGGTGGCTACGCGACTGCCATTCCCAAGTGGGAAAAAATGTAAGTGGACATTCTTGCCAAGGGTATCACATCAGAATCACTCAATTGGCCCAAATGCGCGAAGAATTGGTTTTTCGCTCATGGGGGAAGACTGGACCTAGAGACCGGGAAGCTGGTTCATGGCTCAAAACTCGAAAGAGCAACACAAAGATTATCTTATGCTCTACAAGCTAAAACTATTGGTGCGTTCAGGCCCAATAGAGAGAAGGATGAACTGACGTATGCCCTCGGGACCGCTAAACACAGTGGCCGAACGAGAGGTTTAGGATAGAATATTTCTTGGGAGCATGGTTTCCCTGATGACAGAGATACCTACAGAAGCCGGAAGAGAAGGAAGGATGAGGATGCAACGTAGATCAGCAGGTTGGAGGAATTGGTTCGTGAGTCACAGGAGGCGTTGCTTCAAGCACAGGAGCGTGAAAAAGACATGCAAGCTAGAATGCAGGACAAAATCATAAAGCAAGTGCAAATAGCAATGAGTGCCCAGAGACAGGCATCAGATCTAGGAATGAACATTAATATTAGCCCCCCTGATCAGTTGAAAAGCAGCTGCGCTTTCATGGAGTTGCCAAATCAAGATGACGCAATGCTACGTTTCCCCGTGGATGACATCACTGCACCGTTTACATCATGTGAGCTACATATTCCAAAAGCGAATGCCACAATCATGGTGGCTCTCGGTGTTTTTTCTCCTCCAGATCCTACCAAGACTCCAAGAATCCATAGGGCAATAATACCACCTGGATATGTTAGCGTCTCAGTGGATAGAGTTAACAAAGGTTTTAGTGACCTGCCTCTTGACATTCCAGGAGGTGATGGGGAGAAGACTCTAGGAGAAGCAGAGAAAACATTCATACTATGGCGCAAGCGCTACATCATTATTCCTGGGGTCTCTAGTCCACCGCCGCTTCCTCAACTGCCAGACAATAGGTGCGGACAAAAGTGAACAAAACAATTTTTTCACAAACTTTCTATTGACATGCATGATTAATAATAACAATTTCTTATACCTAATTATTCTTTTTTGTAATCACACAGCAGGGCCTCCGCCAACCTAAGTCCAATTATTCAATCTCCAGATCATCATAGTGCTCCGGGCAATCAGGTGGCAACATCGCCGCCACCGCCACCTCCAAGGAGGTCTCCAACGCCTCCAACAGCTGCCCCGCCTCCCTTGATGACTAAGAGGAAGCCAACTCCTAAGAGGTCCACCCCGCAAACAAAGTCGTTGTCCCACCAGTCGGCAAAGAAAAAAGCCTCATCTAATCCAGTTATTCCCCAAAAACTATCTTTCGAGAAAAGTGAAAAGGAATTAAAAGCTGTAGTAAAAAAGATGTGGATAGTTTCTTTGAAAAAGTAAAAAAGCAACGAGAAGAGAGGGAGAACCCGGAGAAATCATACTTCTACCTACCTCCAGATCTTCTAAGAAAGAAGGTGGACCAGAAAAAGTGGGAATCTCAAAAGACCCGGCCAAAATCGGACTACGACTGCTCTCTCACCAAGTCATTTGAGACGGCGTAGAAAAAGACTAGACCTAGGAAAGGTGTTGCACAACTCGGACAACAATCGCAACAATCTGTCCCCCCTCTTGTCGTTCGTAATGAATATGGTTCGAACTTAGACTTAGACGTCGATTTTGAGGAGCTAGCTCGGTTTTACGAGGAAACTGGTTTGGACCTTGTCCAAGTGCTCGCTGAAGGACCATCTGCTCCAAAAGTGGATCCTTAGAAGAAATTTGAACGTGGAAAGAGTCTATACAACCCTGAGGCCTTAGGTGAACTGGGTACGCAAATGTACCTGCTAAACAAGTGGTACATGGCGGCGTGTGAACGGGAGAGGCCTTTGTTACTGTCAGAGTTAGAAACCAACATTACTTCCATGGCGATGACGTTATATATGTCGAGTTTGAAGAATTACACCAACTATGCCACCTGGACTCTCTCGATAAAAGTCTCATTAGCTGCTATTGTCTGTAAGTGTGATTATTTTCTACTATTAAAGTGTGTATATATAAAGCTACATGTATATATATACATTATATATCCTCACACTATATTTTTATATATGCAGCTATGAGATGACAGAACTCAGAAAGAGAAAGGATAATGATGTTGGTTTCGTTGATCCGAATGTCGTATTCAAACACCCTAATCCCCCGCCTCAATGGAAAGCTAAACTCGAGAAAAATCTCATGAGGTTCTTAGTGAACCAACAAAATAAGGACATACTCTTCCCCTATAACTTCAAGTGAGTGTTAAATAATTAATGTCGATCATATGGACATTTGTTCAATTATTTACTTACTAGCTAAGCTATCTCCCATATATATACATATATGTTGACTCTAGTTAATGTCGATCATATTTGTGTATAAAAACATATGCAGCAATCACTGGATATTGATGGTCATCGATATGGCCAATAGTCGGTTGAGAATCTTAGACTCGTTAAGAAAAGAGCAAACAGAGTACCAAGACATGATAGATATTATCCAAGGGTAATATGGTCTCTCTAGCAACTATATATACCCCGATCTCTTAACTGCAATAATTATTAAAGACCAAATTAATGTTTTATTTTATTGGACGCAGTGTTTGGAAAAGTTTCATTGAGAATCACCACATGAAACATTGCAAAGCACCACTGGATGTAAACGCACACAAAGTAAGTACTATCTACATTTATATATATATATAATTCAATTAACACCATGCATGCTTTCAATTCACCGGATCTTTTTTCTCGTAAAAGTGGGTTCTGAGGCAAGAACATGGGAACAACTACTGCGGATACTATGTTTGCGAGTTTATTGGGGCGTACACAAAAAGAACTCCTGAAGAGATCCTCAAAGTATGTTATATAAATATATTCATATATTCACAATTTCTTTTGTTGCTCATATATATAAGTAATCAAGTGACCAACACACATATATATATTAATACTTTTCCTTTAACTTTTATTGAAGACTCTATGGTTGAAGGAAAAAGTCATACGACGTGACCAACTGAAAGCAATTCAAGAGACCATAGCAGGATTTCTTAATGACCAGGTCCTCAACCCCGCCGGCGAGTTCTACAATGACGTCAATGAAACATGGAAGCCAAACTAGATGGAGTGATTTGGTTATCCCAAGGATATGATAGAATATACAATGCAACCTTTATTTGTAATATATATATATATATATATATATATATATATATATATATATATATATATATATATATATATATATATATATATATATATATATATATATACACACACACACACACACACATACATACATATTATATGTACATAAAATAACATACAATATATGTATATGCATGTAATATATACGTTAGTTTCATACTTTAGTTTGTACAAAATGTTCGAACATTATAAACGTGTAGAATACGTATATTATTAGCAGCGTAGAATGCGTATTCGAAAACCAAAACGAATCATCAATTGAAAATAGAAACAAAAAAAGAAAAAAAGGAAACCTTTAATCCTGGTTGGTAATACCAACCGGGACTAAAGGGCCACCCCACGTGGCCAGGCCGGGAGGCCCTTTAGTCCCGATTGGTCCCAACTGGGACTGGGCGCGAAACCGGGACTAAAGGAGGGGACCTTTAGTCCCGATTTCGTACTCCCGGTTCCAAAACTGGGACTGAAGGCGGTTGAGAACCAGGAGTACAGCCCGTTTCTCCACTAGTGTAACTTTTATTGAAGACTCTATGGTTGAAGGAAAAAGTCATATGACGTGATCAACTGAAAGCAATTCAAAAGACCATAGCAGGATTTCTTAATGACCAGGTCTTAAACCCCGCCGGCGAGTTCTACAATGACATGAACGAAACATGGAAGCCAAACCAGATGGAGTGAATTTGTTATCCCAAGGGTATGATAGAATATACAATGCAAGCTTTATTTGTAATATATATATATACATATTATATGTACATAAAATAACGTACAATATATGTATATGCATGTAATATATACGTTAGTTTCATACTTTAGTTTGTACAAAATGTTCGAACATTATAAGCGTGTAGAATACGTATATTATTAGCAGCGTAGAATGCGTATTCAAAAACCTATTCGAAAACCAAAACGAATCATCAATTGAAAATAGAAACAAAAAAAGAAAAAAAAGAAAACCTTTAGTCCCGGTTGGTAATAAAAAGGGGACCTTTAGTCTCGGGCGAGAAACCGGGACTAAAGGAGGGGCCCTTGAGTCCCGCATTCGTGCTCCCGGTTGGGAAACCGGGACTGAAGGGATTTTCCAACCGGGAAGGGGCGAAGCTAGGATAAACTGCCACCGGGGTCATCAGTGCATCCAGTTTGGTAGGGCTTCTTCACCGGTTTCAGGAGCAGCACGTCATTAGCCTCTTAAAATTGTTAGTTGATCTCCACCACGGACTATTGGGCCTTTGGATCTGCGTCCTGATATGGTTGGTGGGCCCCTGTTGCATAGCACTATAAAGAGACGTGGGGACCAGGGCTCTAACTACGAGGTTGACCGCAGCCGTCGTGACCCACCAATAGCTAAACCTAACCCGATCTAAAGAGAGTGCTGCCAGCGATGGGAAGACCTACTGACTTTGCCGTCACCACCGGACCGCGGCACCTCGCGTCACCGTCGCCTCTACATCGCCACCACTACGCTGGACTCCACCGCGCCGAGCTTCCACGACACCGGCGTCCACAAGGCTGCGGCGCAACTGCGCCAGGGCGAAGTAGAGGAATCGGTTTCTCCATCTAAGTAAGATGTTTATCCCCTGATCTACGTTTTTGAGGTACTCTGTATCCTTTCAAAAATGTGCTGAGACAAAGGATACATGAGGGGTGGAGTCGGGCGCTCTGCCACCGGCGGAGGTGGAGAGGGGGCACGTAGGCCAGGGCACTCAACCGTCGTGGCACGTAGGCCGATACGAGGAGGGCGAGCAGGGAGAGGTGCTTGGCCGTCAGGGCATGAAGGCCGGGGCGGAGAGGGCGCGCAGGGAGAGGCGCTCGGCCTATTTTGATTTTTTGAACATTTGTTAATCACCCAGCTAATAAAAAGTTTAAGTGATCCAAACAAAGAATCAGTCAAGTCCATCAAACTCTAAAATTTGAAAGCGTCATCAAACACTAACTCACATTTTCACAATACTCGCAACCATATTTAGTGAACCATTCAGATTGATTTTGACGTAGATGTATGGTAGAAAAAGAGAAAGCCCCTAAGACCTCACTACTCACATCAAATTAGTTAAATCTATGGAGTGCAGATTTGATCATCGTATAAAAAATAATAATTTGGGATTTGCGTTACCGCACCGGCTCGTTCAGGTTCCCTATGGAGCGGTGCGCCTCACTGGATGCGGGGCGCCGCGCCGCCGCCACCATCAGAATGCACGACGTATCGACGCGCCCGATAACGAAGAAGACAGGAAGATCGAAGGGACAAGGGCAAGAGGCGGAGTTGGATCGTCGGATGGGATGGGAGGCTAGCTGTCAGGCTGAGAATGAAAGAACTGGATCGGTGCAAAGGAGGCCAAACGGGGAATCTGGGCCAGATAGAATCACGTCCACGAAGTGGAATTTTCTTGCGGCTTCTGCGGCACGCTGGGCTGTTGGGCCGCTGGGGTCAGGATTTTTTTTTTGCCGGGGTCGACAATGGCCAAAATTCATAGAATACTAGATGCAGTCGAAAAGCCGTCGGGGTCGGCCGACCCCTACGACATAACGTAGCTTCGCCACTGCAACCGGGAGTCCAGAGGGTTAGTTTGGTTTCTTAGTTTGTTATAGGAAAGTCTAGTTGGATCTTTACAAATAGTTTCAGCTTTTGAGTACATCTTATGCCTTGCTTTTCAAGTAGATGAGGTATCCACGCCCTATTGAGCCTCCTGAGTAGTCTGATCGGCCCACCCCTCCCGGTTGGACAATTTTCCCTTCTTGTGAGGATACCAAAAGCCAATGAACACTGTGTGGAAAGAAATCAACATTCAATTGCCTTTCCCAAGTTTACAAAATTGCTCCTTTTAAAGGTGCTTTGAGTTCCCTCGCAGATTGTTGAGCTTCCTTAATGATCGCATTCCCCTTAGCTTTCAAAAATTCTTAGGGAGAAAATATTATATACAAATTACTTAGAACTATAGGAGCTATATAGTGAGAGGCCAAGAGATTTGTTTTCATTGAACAAGAATGTTGATGACGCACGCATGAAGGGGGTTATCTAGCATGGGCTGATCGATTATTTCTTTTTTCTGAAGAGCCAGAAGCATATGAAGCATATATATCCTTAAAATAATTATAAAACGCTTAATTAGATTTTTGAGAATCTTTCAATTTGGATAAGAAAGAAAAGAACTTTGTAGAAGTTCACAGACACATAACAATTTCCAGCTACTCCATGTGTATGAAGTATTTAGGTCTACTAAATAAAACTCATTTAGAGCCACAAATAATCTGAACACATATGAATATCCCTTTTGTTGTTGTTTCATTTCCTCAAGGCCCTTGACAATACTGTGGCACCTGGTTTTAAAGACAAAACTAGATACACACTATATGTGAGTCCAGGAAGTCAAATCTCATATATAGCCACAAATCAGGGTAATATCAAGAAACAATACTTATTACATAACGTATTAGTAAAAGGAAAATAACCTCAGAGTAAAGACAGCGGAAAGTTGACTCCGATCTTCTGGCGAAGACTCCAAATCCACAGGGACGACTGACTGGTTGACCACAAGCCTAACTCCTTCAGACTGGCAATTTGGTACCAATCCGGGATTTTTATCCAATGTATAGAAAAGTAAAGCAAGCGTAAGTACATGTCGTACTTAACAATTATATCATGGGGTTCATGAGGCTCAAAAGGCTGACACTTGTTTACTGCGATTGGCTTTAATGGGTCATCTTTTTAAGCAATTGAGTGGCAAAGAATTTATCATTCCCATAAACACATGATCAGGTAAACATGAATAATGTATAGCATAAACAATCAATTATTAGCATCATCATTATCCATTAGTGAGCATCTCTATTCCATAAGGGTCCAAGGCCGCTTGTGTCCGTGAGCACGGCTGTTATAACAGTTTTACACTCTGTAGATGTTGTACACTTTCACTATGAGTCGTGATTTACCCTTTCGCCTGAGGTAGCTAATCTCTTGATCCACTTCCAAGGAAGGTCGGCAGGGTTCACTATGAAGCCTTTCAAAGGTCCACGGTGGCGCCATGATCGGTGGCTCAGGTGCTCGCTGCTATGGCGCTCTAGGGCACAAAGCGATGAACAAAAGGCACGGGAAGATGGCTAAGCTCACCACGATTCGATTGGAAGGGAGCGCGGCGTCCGGGGAGGCTCCGAAGCGGTGGTTCGTCGACGGCGGCGGCTGGAGAGAGGAGTGGAGCACGGGTGAGAGGAAATCCGGGCAAATCACGGCCAAAACCGAGAAGGGAAGGCACCTACAGATGCGTTGGGTCATGGCGGAGCTCCGAGGTGCGTCGGCGACGAGGTTCGAGGCACTAGAACGAGGAATCGCGGCAGCGTTGGTGAGCGTGAGCGCGGACAGAGGAAAGGGGAGAAGGAGCGCTCGGTTCCGTGCTTTATAGGTGATAGACGCTTGCGGTAAAAGGAAGGGGAGCGGGGGCGCGGTGATTCGGTCGCCTTCCCTGCATGCTAGGCGGCGGCGGCGGCTTGCCATAGTTGCAGCGCCATTGCCGGCGAGGAAGAAAGGAAGGAAGCAGGGGGAAAAGAAGGAAAGGGAACGCTGACGCGTGGGGAAGAAAGGAAAGGGGAAGTGGGCGCGGCGCTGATGGGCGGGACCCGAGGGGCAGTGAGGGAGAAGGGGCAGCGTGCGGGCGTCTGACCGAGCGGGTCGGGGCGCCAGCTAGGCCACGCGAGCGATGCAGCAGGTTCACGCGTGGGTGACGCGAAGGGCGGGCGTGGAGCGGTGGGCCGCCGAGTGATGGGCCGGTGCGGAGCTAGAAGGGAAAAAGGGAGGCGCGGACAACGGCCGAGCAGAGCAGGCCATGCGACGAGCTGGGCCGAGGCCAGGAACGAGGGGAAAAGAGGGGCGGCTGGGCTGATTCCTGACTGGGCTGAAAAGGTGGGAAGGAAGGATTTTTTTTCCAAATCAAATTCTTTTCTATTTCTAGTTTTCAATTCTAAGCTAAATTCAAATCAAATTCAAGTATGGTTTCAAATATACTTTCCTATTCAAATAAAATTGAACAATTTTGTTAGGCTTCCCAAGATAAACTTTACAACTTTAATAATACTTTTATTTTTCTAATTTTCTTTTCCTTCTTTTCTTTTATTTCAAAGCCATTTTTAATTTCATTTCAAAAGCATTTTAACTATTTTGACTTTTCAACCACTCAACCAATAAAATCAAATGCAATGGCATGTATGCTCAAACATGTTGCTACCTTATGATGTATTTTAATTTAATGAAAATTTTTATTTTCCTATATTTTATGAGCACAAAAATTCCAACTTAAATCATTTTAACTCTATTTCAAAAGAGGCTAATTTTTTGGTGTTACAATTCTACCCCCCTTAAGATGAATCTCGTCCTCGAGATTCAGAAGACGTCGACTAAGAGATAGGAATACTTCGTCCTTGGATTCTTCTTTACTTTCTCGTGCAGTTCCATCGTCTTGATAAAAATCCACTTTACTTTGCTTACCTATTGCCCTTACTCCGAGTAATTTGCCAAACTAATTCCAAAATTTTGACAGGTACCTTGAACAACTCTCAGGTAACCCTAATCACTAGACCATAATTCTCTTTTCTCATATGTTCACCTTTCAACAAGGCTTCCTTATCTTCTTGGTCCGAAAAAGAATCTACCACCAATCTTCAAAACATTAATGATCCCAGTTAAGTCACTCGAACTGGGAATACAACTCTTAATCCTTAGTGTCACTCAAACCTTCTTAGCACAATTCTCCATTGCTAAGGGCATCGGCCATGACTTTGCTTCTTGAGGTGATAGCACTTTTCCAAGTCATAATCAATCTCATTCCAACAAGGATATCACAAGCTCAAGACCAACTTGGTGAAGATGTCCTATATATTCTTGTGATCCTCCTATATGTCACTTTTACTTTCAAAAAGATGGTACTTCCATCCTCCACAATGGATAGCTCCAGATAACATGTTAGTTGGTTCAACTCATGCTTCCTTAGCTGACTTAACGAGTAAGCCACTACTTTTCTTCTCATATAAGGACACATCCCACACCTCGATAAGGTGCATTATTGTAGATATAAAGCCCTTGTCCTGATCTGACAAAGCTAATACTTAGGTTTTACTTTGACCTCTTGGACTCCTTCAAACACTTGGCTGAGGTCTCTTGATCCAAACTAACTTAAAAGCTTCTCCGGTAGATTTATCAACATCTTGATGGTCTTGGATAAACTTTCCTTGAACTTCTAACCAAACCACATTGAAACTCTGAGTTTCTCTTGCATCTTTGGGTACCACCACGCTTCCGCTGCGCAAACTAGAACGTATGATACTTCATCTTGTAAATTCTTCAACTTGGCTACCCCCTTAAGAAAAGATAAACTAGGGGACACCAAAGTATAGCTTGCATCTTCTTGTGATTGAAGTCTACTAATGTCCAGAATTTCCTCAAGATTTTTGACCGTCCAAAATTAGAGATATGAACCGATAAAGACAGGCTGCTCCGAAGACAGGATAGTAAAAATAGAAGAAAACCATAACCCAACTATTTATTTCATTAATCCGTATACCTTAGACCTATAAACTAAATGAAATTGTGGGAATACCCAACAAGATCATTGCAATCATTACAAAGATTCAAAACGAGCATAAACATAATGACAAATCAACAAAGCACTTAAAAATGCACAACTCATTCATTGACTCAACTTACGATACTATCATTTTTATTACATAAGGGGCACAACTCCTATCCTTAACTAAGGATCTTGGATAGTCTAGCATAACTTCTTCATTCGTCAATTTCACCAAATGCTTCTTTTAGGTTGGTTATCACTGACACTTTCTGGTAATAGTCCAGTAGTGATCTGACTCTGGCTACTTCCTTGGTGTAATTGTTGATTCTTCTATGGGCAAGATTTAACATAATGTCCTTCCTACTGGCAATGATAACACTTTCTCTTAGATGGATCTTTAGTGATGTCATACTCCATAGAATTGTTGCTTAGAGTATTGTCAGCTTGCTGATACTGTAAGTTCATCTTTGTTTGACTAGATCGCTTTCTAGCTCGCTTGATCTTTCGGGGTTGAAACTCCATGTAGGTGATTGTCCACCCATCTATGCATACCTCATGTGGAAAGAATGGAGTAACCTTAGCTTGAGAAACTTCTAATTTTTTAGAGTCTAAGTTTATCTGACCAGGGATTGGAGCTAGATGTGACGATGTAATAGAACTCAAATATTGATTGCTTCCCAATTCTAACTCTGGTGAGACCTCCTTTCTCTTCTTATCCACATTGTCCTCAGGTACAGGCTGAATACCTTCATACTCAATTCTTTCTCCTGATGTTGTGGTTAGAAGCACCGAACACTGGGCATACTTGATCACTCCTTTACATGCTGACATCCATCCCATTCCAAGAATGACATCGATGTCCACTAACTCTAATACAATAAGGTTTGCTTCAAATTTTACCCCCTTTATGTTAAGACTAATTCTTGGGCATTTGCATTTGCCTTCATTTCTCCTCCCGGGGACTTAACTATCACTGGTTTCCTCATCGGAAGCATAGTTATCTTATGTTCTTTTACGTATGCACCAGAGATAAACGAATGTGATGCACTAGGACCAAATAGCACTATGGCGGAAGCTGAGTTTACTAGAATGATACCATACACAACCTCCTTAGCTCCATGAGTGGTCATCATATCCACATTATTCAATCTTCCTTGGATGTAGTTTTTCTTTGCTTTACTTCCTTGCTCCTGTTTCTTCTGGACCTTCCATTCTTGCTTTGGTTATGGTTGATCCTGGCATTCATGTGCCGTCCTTCCAACATCTTCATTGAACTTCATATTCTTCCAAGCTTCTGCTACTTGTCTCTTCACTGGTCTCTTTGGTATGTTGGTTTGACCTTGTGGCAAGCACTGTTGAAAACTCCTAGGTTGAGTCATTCCTTCTGGTGCTTGTTGTTGCATAGCTACAAGCTTCTCCTTGTCAAAGACAGTCAAGGACAACATAGCTTGGTCCTCCTGATCTCTGATGCTGATGGTCTCCTCATTACGACCCATCTATATAGACAAAGATAGAGAATTGAGAATAGAGACAAAGTTTTCATAACAGATAGAGGCTGAAGTGAGCATAACTTTTAGCAAATAACAAGGTTAAAGAGAAAGCAAGAACTAAGCAGAGATGGAAGCATGCTAAAACGTCCATTTCTAACTAGGCTTGCGTCCTATAGTTAGCATTGCTTTGATACCACTTTGTAGCACCTGTTTTTAAAGACAAAACCAGATACACACTATATGTGAGCCCAGGAAGTCAAATCTCACATATAGCCACAAATCAGGGTAATATTAAGAGACAATACTTATTACATAACGTATTAGTAAAAGGAAAATAACTTCAGAGTAAAGACAGCAGAAAGTTGACTCCGATCTTCTGGTGAAGACTCCAGATCCACAGGGACGATTGACTGGTTAACCACAAGCCTAACTCCTTCAGACTGGCAATCTGGTACCCATCCAGGATTTTTATCCAATGTATAGAAAAGTGAAGCAAGCGTAAGTACATGTCGTACTTAACAATTATATCATGGGGTTCATGAGGCTCAAAAGGCTGACACTTGTTTACTACGATTGGCTTTAATGGGTCATCTTTTTAAGCAATTGAGTGGCAAAGAATTTATCATTCCCATAAACACATGATCAGGTAAACATGAATAATGTATAGCATAAACAATCAATTATTAGCATCATCATTATCCATTAGTGATCATCTCTATTCCATAAGGGTCCAAGGCCGCTCGTATCCGTGAGCATGGCTGTTATAGCAGTTTTACACTCTGTAGAGGTTGTACACTTTCACTGTGAGTCGTGATTTATCCTTTCGCCTGAGGTAGCTAATCTCTTGACCCACTTCCAAGGAAGGTTGGCAGGGTTCACTATGAAGCCTTTCATAGGTTCGTCTAACAAGTTAGGGCCGCTAGGCGTATGTGGCCCCTCTCTAGGAGTGGCACGCGTGGGCATCGCAGCACGGTACACACATCCTAGCAGGAAAGGAAACATACCCTCTTGCGCCATAAAGGTAGCCACTAACAAGCTAGAAAAGGTCCTCATACTGAGCTAAAGCCAGAGCCATATTGCCCTCTGAAGGGACCGTGACGCCTAAGAGGGGGGTGAATTAGGCAACTTAAAAACTCAAACTCTAAACTATGGCCTCTTTTTCTAACCCTAGCAAAACCTATGCAATAGATAAACTATCTAAATGTGCAACTACGGTTTTGCTAGTGAGTTTCTATCTCTACCGCAAAACAAGTAATGTAAGCAATGTAAATGCGGAAGCTAAAGAGCAAGGTAGAGATATGCAAACTCCCGTCGATGACTCCGGTATTTTTACCGAGGTATTGAGAAGCGCGCAAGCTTCCCCCTAGTCCTCGTTGGAGCCCCTCGCAAGGAATCCCTTGCAAGGGCCAAGCTCCCGGTCAGGTAACTCCGTGGATAGCCTCAGGCCTTCCCCATGCGCAAGTGGGTCTCCGACGTGCCTTTCGGCAAGCCTCTCCCGGATGCTCCCCGCCGTCTTCACTATCAAGATCCGGCCGAAATACCGCGGGCCTTGTTCCTTCCAGTACACGGTGGTGGCCACACCACAAATGCGGTTGGTGTGATCTCACAAGACTTCAAGCCCCTCCAATGTACAACAATGGTGCTCACAAGCACCAAGTGGTAAGAGGTAGTGAAAACCTCACTAAACACTAGGCCTAAACCTAGAGCAAGCGCATAAGCGGTGGTCTAATCAACCTAAGCACTTCGCAAAGCACCTACGCTAATCACCTGATGAATCACTAAGCACTATGCAAGTGGAGATCACTAAAATGGTGTATCAACACCCTTGGTATGTTTCCTCAGCTCCAGCCCTCTCAAATGGCCGGTTGGGGGTTGTATTTATAAGCCCCACTGAGAAAGTAGCCGTTGGGGTCGAACTCCCGCAATTCTGCTACTGACCGAACGCTGAATCGTCCTGACCGGACGCATCCGGTTGTCCCGACCGTTGAGCCAATAATGTGATGATCGGACGCTGGCCAGCGTCCGGTCATAGATTTGCCGCTCTGGAACCTCTCTGTACTCGATCGGACGCTGCTTCCTTGTGTCCGGTCGGTTTCACCGCCCACGTCCGGTTGTCCTGACTGTAGAGTCGGTCCAGTGTCTGGTCGCCCTGACTGCAGAGCCGCCGGTCTAGCGTTCAGTCGTCCTAACTGCCGAGCCACCAGCGTTCGGTCCAGCATCCAGTCGCCTCTACGAGCTCGTTTCTTCATGATCTTATGTACGGCTTGGTTCCAATCTTTATGCTTGGACTTTTCTTGATCTCTTGGGTCTTCTCTTGTGCTCTTAAGGTCTTGCTTGAGGTGTTGGTCATCAGATCATCATGTCACCTTCGTCCAAGTTATGTCTTGCACCCTATTGAACTACAAAACATACACTTGCAAATTCATTAGTCCAATTTGGTTGTGTTAGTCATCAAACACCAAAATCCAAAGTAAATGGGCCAAGGGTCCATTTTCCTTACAATCTCCCCCTTTTTGGTGATTGATGCCAACACGACCAAAGCAAGCAAATAATAAGAATTTGGAAGTTAAAAACTACCTACTTGCTAGGATGCAATGCAAAGGGCAAGTTTATTTGATACTTAAAGATACCAATTGAAATCATATATGATATTAAGGGATACCAGTTGAAACTAAATGAAAGGTTATCTTGCCCTTGCAAAAATCCCCATGTGGCATTATGGATTCCTACAAAATTTTCCATTACTTAGACTAATCCATAATCCACTTTCCTCCCTTTCTCGGACCATTACCACTTGTAGACATCAACTTGATGCTTGCCTTTGGTCCTTCAAATTCTCCCCCTTTGGCATCAAACACCGAAAAGGAAGACATTAGTAGTACAAGGGAGGGTCAAATTTCGTGATCCTTTGTGTATAGAGTGAAATGGATCATAAAATTTGACTCTCACATTATATAGACTAAGCTCCCCCTAAGAGTATGCATACATATGGTAGAAAGCAAAGCATATGCATAATTAGCAATTTATCGCACAAGAGAGTTTAATCTATATAATGCATGGAGAAAGCATATAAATATGAAATGAAATCAACACGATGATGCCAATTGAAGAATGATGCTTAACTCTGGGGACTCCAATTTCCTTACAATGAGACTACTACACATGTGATAGATTTGAAAAAATTGATACCATTTGAAAAAGTGTTAGTCTCAAAGCATCCAAGTTGTAGATTAAGCTCCTCCTAAATTTGTGCACACAAGTGTTGAATACTTGTAAAATTTGTGCACATTGATTTAAGTATCAAAATACCACTTGAAAGATGATATTTGGGAGAGATTATCTACAATTTGGACTTTGGCACATATTAGATAAATAAAAGTAAGACAAGCTATGTGCCGTGCTTCTAAGCAATTTTAAACCATGTAGGTTTGCTCCAAGGGTTAAAAATGAGACCGAGCAAGCCTACCATAAGATATACCTAGTGTATGCAAGACAAAAGATATAAGCATGCAAATGCAAACCTAGGCATGAAGAGTGACTAAATGCTTAAAGATACCAATTGTAGGAAATCTAATTGCAAGATGTACCAATTAAAAAGTAATAACATCTAGTTACCCTAACATGGGAAGGGGAATTTGGGTCCATAGCATTCACTAACCCACTTGGCAATGATTTTGTCCATCATGATGCACCCCATGAAATGCACCCATACTTTGCCAAGTCTCCAAATTCCCCGAAGTCCGATGGACTTCTCACTTCCCTTTCGTGATCCAAACCTTCTTGGTGCTCTTCATGTTTGAAATGATTTCCTTTGGCACCCAAAAGCGTTTGACCCCATTGTTGGCTTGCTTGTTCACCTTGATGGCCACCACCTTGTCATTTTTCTTCTTCTTCAAGAGATAAGGTGTGGAGGCCTTCTTGTCCACCTTGTTGGTGTAGGTGTTGGAGAGCTTGCTTGTTTGCTTTTTATCCTTCTTCTTTGCTTCTCCCCCATTCTTCACCTTGCACTCATAGAACTTGTGACCTTCCTTGTGGCACATGTAACAAACCATGGTTTGTCCTTCGTCAAGCTTCTTCACTCCCTTGATGGTGTTATCTTGATGAAGTTGGGTTTGCTTCGCCTTGCCTTTCACTTGAGTCAAGTCCTTGGTGAGCCGAGCTACTTCTTGCTTGAGTTGCTCATTCTCCTTTGCAACCTCTTGTGTGCATGTGTCTACAACAACTTTCTCAACACAAACTTGGTTGCACAAAGGTGAGTCTAAACATAAATCATTACAAGAAGTAGAGGCATCCTTTTTAGACATGTTAAAGATAGAACTTTTCTTTTTAGATGCCTTGGTGGGGGTTGTGCTAATGGCTTCAAGATTAGCAACTTTATTAGTTAGCTCATCACAATGTTTGCACATGGTTTCCATTTTAGCAAGCAAACTATTATATGCTTCTTGTGAGCTAGCTAACTTTTCTTTTAATTTTTCATTTTTCTTTAAGAGTTGCTCATCATTGATTGTGCATGCATTTGTTGTTGCACTAGCCTCAAGTTTCTCAATTTTAGTATATAGTTCAACATTGAGATTAGCAAAGTTCTCATATTGTTCAAGCAAGGTTTTGTATGCTTTTTGTGAACTATCTAGCTTTTCTTTTAAACTTTTGAGCTTCTTGTGTTGACTAGTGCAAGCTTTAGCATAATTAAGATTTTCTTGCACAAGTTCATGATAAGAAGGCATATCATCATCACTATCACTCTCACTAGAGGAAGAGCTTTCATTACCTCATGCCATAAGGCACACACGAGAAGAGCTTGATGATGAGTGCTTGTAGCCTCGCCTCTTGTGATGGGGTTCTTCTTCACTTGAAGAATCATCCCATGATCTTATTGATGTGAGGGCTTGGTTCTTGCATGCCTTCTTCTTTGTCTTGGGTGTGGGCTTGTTTGGACAAACTTCCACAAAGTGTCCCAACTCGCTGCATCCATAGCATCCTCTCTTTCTTTGCTCGTTTCTTTGATTAGTGAAAATGAGGTCTTGAATTTGGATGGGCGCACCCTTGACATTGAGCCTTACGATCATCTTCTCCACCTTTTTGATAAGTTTGATTGATTCTTCATCAAGGTCGGAGGTGGAGGAGGAAGATTTATCATCATCACTTGATTCTTGTTCATCATCATCATCATCATCATCTTCTTCTTCTTCACTTGAGGAGCTTGAGCTTGAGCTTGACTCAACTTTCTTGCCCTTCATCTTTTTCTTCTTGCTACAAGCGAGAGCTTTGCCTTTGCTTGATGAAGATGCTTCTCCTTGACCCATCTTACGTGACATTTCAAATGCCACTAGCTTGCCAATGACAATGCCCAGGGTCATGGTGCTCAAGTTCTCCATGTTGTGAAGGATGGTGATGATACTTGCATATTTCTTTTGTGGTAGAACGGAGATGATCTTCCTCATGATGTCCGCATCATCTAGCTTTAATAATCCTATTGAATGGAGCTCATTGATAATTAGATTCAATCGAGAATACATATCACGAACAAGCTCATCATCATTCATAGCAAAGGAATCATAATTTTGCTTAGCTAGACAATGTTTTTGCTCATGGACATTACTTGTGCCGTCATGGAGCTCTTGGAGTTTTAACCAAATTTCATGTGCTGTATTTAAGGTGAACACTTGGTTAAACACATCCATGCTAATTGATTCAAACAAGCAATTCTTAGCTCTAGCATTAAAATGCATTTCTTTTTCATCACTCTTTGTGGGTTTTTCGAGATTCTTGATGGGTTTCATTCCGTCACGAGTGACTCTCCATACACCCAAATCAACCGCCTCAAGGTGGCAAGCCATTCTAGCTTTATAGTATGGGAAGTTAGTGTCGTCAAAGTGCGAAGGCCTAGCGGTATCCATCCCAACCACTCTAAATAGCGTCGGCTCAACGGCGGTTAAGCCAAAGGTCTAAATTAAGCCAACCGGCTCTGATACCAATTGAAGGGACCATGATGCCTAAGAGGGGGGGTGAATTAGGTAACTTAAAAACTCAAACTCTAAACTATGGCCTCTTTTTCTAACCCTAGCAAAACCTACGCAATAGATAAACTATCTAAATGTGCAACTACGGTTTTGCTAGTGAGTTGCTATCTCTACCGCAAAACAAGTAATGTAAGCAATGTAAATGCGGAAGCTAAAGAGCAAGGTAGAGATATGCAAACTCCCATCGATGACTCTAATATTTTTACCGAGGTATCGAGAAGCGCGCAAGCTTCCCCCTAGTCCTTGTTGGAGCCCCTCGCAAGGAATCCTTCGCAAGGGCCAAGCTCCCGATCGGGTAACTCTGTGGATAGCCTCGGGCCTTCCCCACGCGCAAGTGGGTCTCCGATGTGCCTTCCGGCAAGCCTCTCCCGGATGCTCCCCGCCGTCTTCACTATCAAGCTTTCGGCCAAAATGCCACGGGCCTTGTTCCCTCAGGTATACGGTGGCAGCCACACCACAAACGCAGTTGGTGTGATCTGGCAAGACTTCAAGCCCCTTCGATGTACAACAATGCTGCTCGCAAGCACCAAGTGGTAAGAGGTATGCAAACCTCACTAAACACTAGGCCTAAACCTAGAGCAAGCGCATAAGCGGTGGTCTAATCAACCTAAGCACTTCGCAAAGCACCTACGCTAATCACCTGATGAATCACTAAGCACTATGAAAGTGGAGATCACTAAAATGGTATATCAACACCCTTGGTATGTTTCCTCAGCTCCACCCCTCTCAAATGGCCGGTTGGGGGTTGTATTTATAAACCCCACTAAGAAAGTAGCCGTTGGGGTCGAACTCCCACAATTCTGCTATTGACCGAACACTGAATTGTCCTGACCAGACGCGTCCGGTCGTCCCGACCATTAAGCCGGTAATATGCTGATCGGAGCTGGCCAGCGTCCGGTCGCTTGCCACCAGACGCGTCCGGTCGTAGATTTGCCGCTCTGGAACCTCTCTGTACTCGATCGGACACTGCTTCCCTGCGTCCGGTCGGTTTCACCGCTCGCGTCTGGTTGTTCCGACTGCAGAGTCGGTCCAGCGTCCGGTCGCCCCGACTGCAGAGCCACTGGTCCAGCGTCCAGTCGTCCCGACTGCCGAGCCACCAGCGTCCGGTCGCCTCTACGAGCTCGTTTCTTCACGATCTTGCGTACGGCTTGGTTCCAATCTTCATGCTTGGACTTTGCTTGATCTCTTGGGTCTTCTCTTGTGCTCTTAAGGTCTTGCTTGAGGTGTTGATCATCAGATCATCACGTCGCCTTCGTCCAAGTTACGTCTTGCACCCTATTGAACTACAAAACAATCACTTGCAAATTCATTAGTCCAATTTGGTTGTGTTAGTCATCAAACACCAAAATCCAAAGTAAATGGGCCAAGGGTCCATTTTCCTTACACCCTCACAGCTGTACTGTAAGTCCCGGATGATCGCTTACAGATAAGTCCTTAGGGAGAGGAATCTGAAGTATTTAGAAAGTAGCTAAACACTCTAGCCCCCTGTTTCCATGTTACTAAAAAGTCATGTTTTAATGTTTATTGCATATACCATTAGTCAAGTTATAAGATCATGGTTTTGATTAAGCACTAGCAAAAACTACCCAATGCAATATCCCAATGGTATCAAGGTACAAGATATCAAATATCTAGGATATCCTTATTGGCAACAAGGTAGACACATACAATATGAATTAAGTGATTAAATGTGAATAGGTAACAATGATGGTCCCATGCTATACTTGCCTTACACATCGATCCTTCGGTAAGCTTTAATCTTCAACGTCCTTCTTCTTCTGGATCACCACGTATATCTCACCGACTGAACGTAATCATAGAACACCACACAAACATCCATACACATACATGCATAGCATACAATTGCATCTATATTAGAACAATACACCAATCATAGAAAAATAAGTAAAAGAAATTGAAATACAATTCTACGCATCGCTACGAACACACAGTTGCGAGAGGCACGCTAATCGAAACTACGGTTGAAAAGTTATAACTATCGAGAGATTTGCTTAATACGTGGAAAAGAAGACTATAGGCTTCATTTATGTTAACTATATGAATTCATATATAAAAGATATTTATAAATAATATAGATTACATTAAGTCAATTTTAGATTTAAATTATAAAACAAAAGTAAAATAAATCATATTTTATGTATAAAACCCAGTTGCATAATCATTAATCAAGATATGATCTAAACCATGTTATTTCAGAAATAACAATATAGTAAACACTATTACTAACGCATAGATCTCGTCGTTATGAATCCAACGCAACTTGAACGGACTATTTTGGAGTTAAAATAAATAAGTTATGATTTAAACAAGTTTTCCTTTAGTTAAATAATAAATTAAATCTACCCATGAATTTGAAATATTGGAAATAGGTCTAACAGTTGTATAAACATGTAGAAAACGTAAATACGATCCTAACGCAATTCGAACGGGTCAAATTGGACTTAAAACGCAAAAGTTACGCATGAAATAAGGTGTAATGACATTTCAGTAAATAAACTAAACTTATTTTTGAATTTAAACAATTAAAATCTAAAATTACATGGCTGCTGGACTGCGGGTACTAATTCTAGAAATCACAGGGTCTAAAGTGAATAAAAATAGGACTGAAATGTATTTATTTTAAACTGTTATGGACTGCGGGTTGATTACTTGGAAATATGGGGGCTAATCTGCAAAACGTGCGTGGCTTGACTGCTGGGTTGACTGTGGCTGCTGACTGGGCAGCCACGTGGCAGCATGTTATTGGCACCGTGTGCCACGCGTGCGGTGGACGCGGTGCGCTGGCGCCGTGGACCACGTCCACGAGTCCGTGGTGGACCGATTACTTAACCAACCGGTAGATCTAATGTTGGCCGTTCATGTGAATCCGACGGTGTGGGATGCTCGGGATGAACTCCGATGGTGGCACGACATCACCAGTGAGCCCGCCATGGCCGGCGGCGTGGCAAGCACGGCAGCGAACACCAGTACAGTGTTCCAAACCATCCTGATCGAAACCAAATACACGAAAATGGACTACAGGGGCTCGCGAAGTTGCTAGGGTACCAAAACGGGGACGGGGAGCATGTCGGGGCAATGGTCCGCGGTGGCGCCATGATCGGCGGCTCGGGTGCTCGCTGCTACGGTGCTCTAGGGCACAAAGCGATGAACAAAAGGCATGGGAAGATGGCTAAGCTCACCATGATTCGATTGAAACGGAGCACGGCGTCCGGGGAGGCTTCGAAGCGGTGGTTCGTCGACGGCGGCGGCTGGAGAGAGGAGTGGAGCGCGGGTGAGAGGAAATCCAGGTAAATCAAGGCCAAAACCGAGAAGGGAAGGCACCTACGGATGCGTTGGGTCGTGGTGGAGCTCCGAGGCGCATCAGCGACGAGGTTCGAGGCACCGGAACGAGGAATCACGGTGGCATTGGCGAGCATGAGCGCAGACAGAGGAAAGGGGAGAAGGAGCGCTCGGTTCCGTGCTTTATAGGCGGTAGGCGCTTGCGGTAAAAGGAAGGGGAGCGGGGGCACGGTGATTCGGTCGCCTTCCCTGCATGCTAGGCGGCGGCGGCTTGCTATAGTTGCAGCGCCATTGCCGGCGAGGAAGAAAGGAAGGAAGCAGGGGAAAAGAAGGAAAGGGAATGCTGACGCGCGGGGAAGAAAGTTATGGGGAAGTGGGCGCGGCGCTGACGGGCGAGACCCGCGGGGCAGTGAGGCAGAAGGGGCGGCGTGTGGGTGTCTGATCGAGCGGTCCGGGGCACCAGCTGGGCCGTGCGGGCGATGCAGCAGGTTCGCGCGTGGGCGACGCGATGGGCGGGCGTGGAGCGGTGGGCCGCCGAGCGATGGGCCGGTGCGGAGCTGGAAGGGAAAAAGGGAGGCGTGGACAACGGCCGAGCAGAGCAGGCCGAGCGGGCTACGCGGAGCAGGCCATGCGACGAGCTGGGCAGAGGCCGGGAAGGAGGGGAAAGGAGGGGCGGCTAGGCCGATTCCTGGCTGGGCTGAAAAGGTGGGAAGGAAGATTTTTTTTTTCCAAATCAAATTCTTTTCTATTTCTAGTTTTCAATTCTAAGCTAAATTCAAATCAAATTCAAGTATAGTTTCAAATATACTTTCCTATTCAAATAAAATTGAACAATTTTGTTAGGCTTCCCAAGATAAACTTTACAACTTTAATAATACTTTTATTTTTCTAATTTTCTTTTGCTTCTTTTCTTTTATTTCAAAGCCATTTTTAATTTCATTTCAAAAGCATTTTAACTATTTTGACTTTTCAACCACTCAACCAATAAAATCAAATGCAATGGCATATGTGCTCAAACATGTTGCTACCTTATGATGTATTTTATTTTAATGAAAATTTTTATTTTCCTATATTTTATGAGCACAAAAATTCCAACTTAAATCATTTTAACTCTATTTCAAAAAAGGCTAATTTGTGGGTGTTACAAGTACCAACTACAATTCACAGCGTCATAGAACAATAGAGTCATACTTACAAATTACACAAAAATTTTAGTTATTAGATATTTATGTGGCATTTTGTAATCATCTCACTTTGCAGTCTCTTCAAATCAACTTCTCTTCCACTACTCAGTGTTATCAAGGGCATATTATTTATACCACTAATAACCAGAGCCTCAAACCTTTCGACGTCTAGAAGTCACAAACGACCTCTTTTTCTTAGAGTCCACATCAACAGTGTGAAGAAGAAAATACCAAAGGAATGAATCATGGAAGTTACAAAAACAACTCAATGTCTTATACATCCACTATGCCTCCTCTATGCTTCGTTTAAGGCTGGACGAAAAACTCAAAGCTCGTTAGCTCGCTCGGCTCATGGCTGGCTCGACTCGGCTCGGCTTGGCTTGTTATGATAACGAGCCGAGCCGAGCCAAGATTTTAGCTCGTTAGCTATAACGAGCCAACTCGAGCCAGCTCGCGAGCCGCTCGCGAGCTAAACGAGCCAAGCTTCCAGAAAAAAAAAGTATCAAAACTTATATTAGTTTTTGTATTACTTCATGTCTTGCACTTTACAATTGACTGGTAACTGGTCTAGACCCTATAAATTGACTGATAACTGATCTAAATGTATTTCTTTTATATTATTATTATTCTCAAACTTTAGATAAATACAAATATTATATTTTATGTATTTTTATACCTGGCTCACGAGCTTAACGAGCTAGCTCGAGCTTTTAACGAGCCGAGCCGAGCTAGCTTTCTGGCTCGTTAGGATAACGAGCCGAGCCGAGCTCGTTATCTTAACGAGCCAAAACGAGCCGAGCCGAGCCAGCTCGTTATCTAGTCTTAGCTTCGCTGAAGAAAATCATATTGAGCCCCTAGAAGAAACAATTAGTAGACCACAAACTTACAAACTCATCTATTGATGGTTTAAATGCAAATCACTAACATGGAAAAAAAGACACTACAAAATTTTAGATGGAATATTTATTATATAGCTTTAGTTGTTGGAATCTATATCTATAAAAGACTATAAATTTGAGGGGTGTCACATCGCGAATCACTGTTCATCCGACGCGCACGTAGACCCAGATCACTGTAGATGAACAGTTGGCGCCGTCCGAGGGGAGACACTGTACGTTCAACACTTTTTGGTCATCATATGGCCCACTTTTCCGCCACCCTCGCCGCAGCGGGCTTGGGCGATACGATTCGCTTTGGCTCGCTGGAGTTTCCCGCACTCTCACCTGTTGGGATGTGGGCTCCACCCATCTTTGAGCCATCCTAGGCCTTCCTCTTCAGAAGCCTAGACTTCGTCGCCGACCGGATAGGCGCACTACACCTCCGCGAGGAGGCTCACGTCCCGACACCCATTGGAGGGGCGCCCTCCATCAACTTTAGGACGCACGACTTCGATGACGCGACATTTGTGCTTCATTCCAAGCAAACTCTCTGCTCAAACCCCACTGTAAGTAATATGTGTACTGTTATTTACTATCTCCCACCGATCATCCTGAGGGACCGTATCGCCCACGCCACAAACACCATTCGATCAGTTCCCCTATGGCCTTGCATCCTTCGTGGATGCATACGCTCGGGGGCTCCGAAGGATGCTGGCGACATCCCCACTCGCATCCGAATTCATGGGAATGGCAGGCTATGCTCCTGCCGCTTTCCACGAACTCCCAGATGATGAGGGCGAGAGCGACGGTTCCAGCATTAGCAACGTGGCACCCCGCCACCGTCTGTCCTGGGAGTGCGCTATGGCGGATGCTCTAGGATAGCCGCCGGTGGTTGTGGAGTCTACACATACTCACACCCCTCTAGACCTGCATGCGGGGGCCCTCGCGTCCGTACAAGCGCACGCTGAGCAATTACGACAACAGCAGTAGAACCAGCCGTCGCTTGCGTCGGCATAGTCGATACAACACGTTGTGCCCCATGCGCATGGCCCAGCGGGTGGCGCCCGGGGTCATGCCCGTTAGGTCCAACACAACATCATGAATGAGGGGAACGATCTCCCACAATTTGATCGGGCTGGCCAGAACATCACTGCTACGGCAATGCTTCTGCGCGGTGTTCCCGAGCCCGTTGACCCCTAGGAGCGGGTAGTCTACCGGAACCTCTGGGTTCTAGTAGAAGCTGCCATTGTTCAACAGGTGGAAAGCTCCATGTCGTGACTCCGACATGAGCCCTCTCCCCACCGAGGGAACGGAGACGCGCTAGACGAATCACTCCATTCGCTCGCCGCTACAACCATCAGGCGCGGCTCGGGGGGCAGCCGCACCATGGTTTGACCTGGCGCTTGCTCCACATCGACCGCCGGTACATGAGTGGCCCAATCTGCACCAGGATGCTTGTAGCATCGTCAGCAACCGGCATTGCGCCCAACACGATGATGATGTCCACCATGCGGCGGTAAGAGCAGGCAACACGGATCCTAGCCGAACCATTGAGGGGAGCGGTGAAACATGCCCTAGGCGTGGTCGCCGGCTAGACGACTAGATTCTCAGCCCTGAGGGCCCAGGACCATGGGCCTTCAGCCGGCGTATCTGGAGAGCACCATTCTCACAGCGTTTCTGACCACCCACCAACATCACCAAATACATCGGGGAGACAAACCCAGGCATTTGGCTCGAACACTTCTGGCTACCCTGTCGGGCTAGAGGAGTGGATGATGATGATTTCATCATTCAGTATCTTCCCATTTGCGTGGGGGAACATGTTCGAGCATAGCTTGAATTCCTCCCACATGACAGCATCTGCGACTGGGCGGACCTCAAGAGGGTCTTCGTTGGAAATTTCTAGGGGATGTATGTTCGCCCTAGAAACTTCTAGGACCTTAAGAGCTGCCAGTAGGAGTCCAGCGAGTCCCTATGGGATTACATCCGTAGGTTCTCCCAATGATGCAACTTCCTCCCTAATGTCGTCGACGCAGACATCATCAGCGCATTCCTCTCCGAGACGAACTGTGAGTCCCTGATCCACAAGCTTGGCTGCCTAAAACCCCATACCACCCATGACCTGCTCGATGTCACCACTAACCATGCCTCTAGCGAGGAGGCAGTCTGAGTGGTCTTCAGCGGAGGCCAGGACAAAGGCAAGGCCAAGCACGCAGACCAAGACGAGGGCCCCTCCACATAGAGGGGCAAGAAGAACAAAAAGAATTGGCGCCGATCGGACAACACCATGATGGTCGCCGTGGCTAATCGCATGGGCAAGCAGCCCCAATAGGGGCTGCCTGACCACTTCAACAAACTCATGGATAGTTCGGGCATCAACCACGCCTACCCCGTCAAACACCTCTACAAGGACTGCAAGCTCCTCAAATGTTTCCTCCGACAGGCCGGCGGGCCAAAGGAGGGAGATGACAAAGGGGCGGTAGCCAAGAAAGGAGGCGTGATAGGCAAGGATGGAGACGGCTTCCCCAAACCTAAGGAGTGCATCATGATCTTCGGTGGGTCTGACGCCATCTGAACAAAACATCAGCACAAGGTGCGCTACAGGGAGGCATACACCGCCAAGACGGCAGTCCCCTCCTTCCTCAGCTGGTTGGAATCTCCGATCACCTTTGATCAGAGGGACCATCCCTCCCATGTCGCAAGACTGGGACGCTACCTGCTCATCGTCGACCCTATCATCTGCAAGAAGCGCCTCACCAAGGTGCTGATGGATGGAGGCAGCGGCCTCAACATTCTCTATGTCGACACCCTTGACGCCATGTGCATTCCCCAGTCGAAACTCTGCCTAGCGGGTTCTCCCTTCCATGGGGTGATCCCGGGAGCGTAGGCATACCCACTTGGGTAGATCGATCTGCCCGTCACATTTGGCAAACGAGCCAACTTTCGCTCGGAGGTCCTCACCTTTGAAGTGGTGGACTTTCCAGGGTCCTACCACGCTATCTTGGGGCGTCCATGCTACGCCAAATTCATGGCGATCCTCAACTACACCTACCTCAAGCTAAAGATGCTGGGACCAAATGGCATCATCACTATGAGCAGTGCCTTCTCACACGCCTTCATGTGCAACCACGAGCATTTCAAGCTTGCCACCACGGTCGTCAACTCATCTGAGCTCCCGCGGCTTGGGGTGTTGTTAACCCCAGCAGTCCCAGACTGCAACAAACTAACCTCCTTGATGGCCTTCCGCCCACTCGAGGAAACCAAGGCGGTGAGTGTCGACCCCACCGACCCAACCAAGACAGTGCGCATCAGGACCCAGCTCCTGGCCAAATAGGAATGCGAGCTCATCGACTTCCTGTGCACCAATCGTGATGTCTTCGCATGGCAGCCTTCTGACATGCTGGGCACACCGTAGGCGGTTGCTGAGCACGCACTATGTCTCATCTCGGGCTCAAAGCCCGCCAAGCAGTGCCTGCATCGCTTCAACGATGAGAGATGTAGGGCGATAGGCGAAGAGATCGCCAAACTCCTAGCAGTAGGATTCATCAGGGAGGTATTCCACTCTGACTGGCTTGCCAATCCCGTTCTTGTTAAAAACAAGACTGGGAAATGGAGAATGTGCATTGATTATACTGGCCTCAACAAAGCGTGTCCAAAGGATCACTTTCCTTTGCCACGCATAGACCAGATAGTCGACTTCACCTCGGGTTGTGAGATCCTATCCTTTCTGGATGCCTACTCAGGCTATCACCAAATCACGATGAAAGAATCCTATCAGCTCACAACCTCATTCATCACCCCGTATGATTCGTACTGCTATGTGACCATGCCTTTTGGCCTAAAGAACGCTAGCACCACCTACCAAAGGTGCATGCAGCAATGCTTCACCGACCAAATCGACCCGCTCGATCAGCCTGATCAAGCCGAGCAGCTAAAACCAACAATCACCGTCTATGTTGATGACATAGTGGTCAAAATAGCTCAAGCTTGTGACCTGATCGCAAACTTGGCCACGACATTCGCAAACCTCCGAAGGTTCAACATCAAGCTGAATCCCGACAAATGTGTTTTCGGGGTTCTAAAGGGGAAGCTGCTTGGATACATCATGTCCAAGCACGACATCGAGGCCAACCCCAAAAAGATCACGGACATCTCCAACATGGGCCCCATACGCAATATCAAGGGTGTACAAAGGCTCACTGGCTGTCTGGCTACCCTGAGCCGCTTCATCTCCTGGCTAGGCGAATGGGGGATTCCACTCTACAAGCTCCTCAAAAAGACGGACGCCTTTGTTTGGACTAAGGAAGCCTAGCAGGCTCTAGAAAGCCTCAAAGTGTCCCTGACGTTGGCCCCAATCCTCGTCGCTCCCAAACGGGGAGAACCCCTCCTTCTTTATGTCACGGCAAGCAACCATGTGGTGAGTGCCACCCTGGTCATCGAAAGGGAGGAGCCGGGACACCAGCTCAAGGTACAGCGACCCGTATACTTCGTCGGGGAGGTACTTACCGACCCCAAGGTCTGGTACCCCTAGGTGCAAAAACTTCTATATGCCATGCTAATGGCGACCAGGAAGATCCTACATTACTTCATCGACAATGAAGTTGTGGTCGTCACTTCATACCCGCTTGGAGATATCATCTGCAACCGTGATGCCGCGGGGTGAATCTCCAAGTGGGCACTTGAACTCATGGGCCATGACATCAGGTATATCCCTCGTACTGCTATTAAGTCTTAGGCTCTCATGGATTTGGTCACCGAATGGACGGAGGTCCAGCTACTAACCCTGGACGTCACCCATGAGTACTGGACAATGTACGTCGACGAGTCTATAATGGCGCTCGGCTCAGAGGCTAGAGTGGTTCTGATCTCCCCAGATGGGAGTAGACTCTGCTATGCCATTCGCCTCCATTTTTTAGCCTCAAATAACACCACGGAATACGAGGCCCTCAACAACGGACTGCGCATCGCCATCTAGCTTGGCGCTATGCGACTCTACGTTCATGGTGACTTGGAGTTGGTCGTTGATCAAGTCATGAAGGAATCCTCCTACAAAAGCCCCCTCATGGTAGCATACTGCCAGGAGGTGCGCAAGCTTGAGGACAAATTCTAGGGGATCGAGCTGCACCATGTCCCCCAAAAGGACAACGATGTCGCCGATTTTCTCACAAAATTGGCCGCCAGGAGGGACCCATCCCCAAGCGGGATCTTCATCAATGACCTCCATGAGCTATCCGCCCGCGTCTTGAAAGGTCCGACCTAGACACACCCCAATGCTAGGCCAGCGCCTTGGGGCTTCGACCCCAGCACCAAGCCAACGCTCGGGGGCTTCGATCCCAGTACCTCCATGACGGCGTCACCCGCCCACATTATGGTATTAGCACTCGATCAAACCAACTGGCGAGCGCCACTACTCACCTACCTCCTCAAGGAGGTTCTCCCATCCAAAAGGACTAAAGCCTGATGGATCGCTCGACACACCAAGACCTTCATCGCGCTCGATGATGAGCTCTATAAATAGAGTCTTTTAGGAGTGCTCATAAAGTGTGTCCCCACCGACCAGGGGAAGAAGCTCCTCCTCGAGGTCCATGCCGGGATTTGTGAACATCATGTGGCCCCAAGGTCGCTGGTCGGAAAAGCCTTTCGCCAAGGTTTTTACTAGCCCACCGCACTAGAGATGCAGAGGAGGTCATCCACAGGTGTGAAGGATGCCAATTCTACGCTCAACAAACCCATTTGCTGGCACAGGAGCTCCAAACCATCCCCATCACCTGGCCATTCGCGGTCTGAGGCCTCAACATGGTGGGACCCCTCAAAAAGGGCCTAGGCGGTTTCACTCACCTACTCGTAGCAGTCGATAAGTTCACCAAGTGGATAGAGGCCAAACCCATCACCAATATCCGCTCAGAAGAGGTGGTCAAATTCTTCATCGACATTATCTATCGGTTCGGCATTCCTAACTATATCATCACTGACCACAGAACTAACTTCACCGGAAAGAAGTTCCTAGACTTTAGTGATGGATACAGCATTAGGATCGACTAGGCCGCCATCAGACATTCACGAACCAATGGTCAGGTCGAGCATGCTAATGGCATGGTCCTCCAAGGACTCAAGTTATGCATCTTCGACTGACTCAACAAATACGCCGGACAATGGGTGGCAGAGGTCCCAGCAATCCTCTAGAGCCTGAGAATGACCCTGAACCGATCCATAGGGTTCACACCCTTCTTCCTGGCTTACGGAGCTGAGGCAGTGCTGCCCTCTGACCTCGACCACGGCGCCCCAAGAGTAAAGGCTTTCGTCCGCGACCGAGCTTTGGAGGCTTAGCAAGACGCAGTCGACCTACTCGAGGAAGCCTATGAGACGACCATCATCCGCTCCCCTCGCTATTAGCAAACTCTCCGTAGGTACCACAAAAGAAAGATTAGGGGGAGAATCCTCGAAGTCGGTGATCTCATGCTCCGGAGGACCCAATCGACAAAGGAAAAACACAAACTCTCTCCACCATAGGAAGGACCCTATACGGTGACCGAAGTAATCTGACCAGGCACCTACCAACTGGAGGACGACAACAGCAATGTTCTCACCGACACTTAGAACATTGAACAACTACGTCGTTTCCCCCTAAAATTTGGCCTTGCTGCTCTTTTAGTCAACACTTGCTCCTGTAAAAGCACCCCAGCCTGAATAGTTTTAGCCCAGGTCGCTCGGGGGCTACATGAGGGTATAATACCGAATATTACCTCTCTTTTTTATTATCACGTGGTAAACAACTTTATCCCCGAATGGAAGCGCATTCCTTTTCCTTTGACTGTCCTACGTAACTTTGTTCTTACTCCTAACTGAACGCACCCCACCATGACCTACGGTTACGAGCAGCCAAGCCCCGCGGGCCATGCCCAGGTTCTTAAACAAATAGCAACCTATGAAACAAACAGGTAGGTGCAAAAAAGGACAAAAATAATAGCTATGCCAGGATAAAATAAGGAATGGATAGTGATTCTATCACAAAGAGCAGGACTGATGTATTCATTGATACAAAACTGTTCACACAGGGGCTCACCCATGAACTCAACTATTACATTTTTTACTAAAAACACTTCCATTCCAAATACTACTATGGCCACTCGACGACATTGCATGACGCCAAAGGAAAACGGCACTCGCCACCAGACATAACCACCGCTATTGGGGCCTCTGCTCGGTTCCGCTCACAACTTCAGCGAGCACAACGGGTACCTCAAGGGACCTGCCCAATTTCGTTCCCTCAACTTTAGTGATCGCAACAGGTACCTCAAAGGCACCACACCCATAGATGCTCAGCAGAAGAGCATGGGGCTCCGGACCTTCTCATGTAGTTGAGGCAGCTCCTGGGTAGGGATGCCGCCACCGAAGTATGGCCACCATGGCTGGAAGAGATCTCATCAAACTTTATGAACTGGCTAACCTAAGCAGCTATAGGCACGGAACCCTCCACCAGCACGATCCTAGGCAACTTCCCCTCCGCATACGGCTCCATCCCAAAGAAGGCCTCATAGACGAATCCAGCACTCCACCCCCTTTGGCGGAAGCTGACCTTCTCAGGCAAAGACGGCCAGCACTGCCTCGGGCAGCCTCCAGCTCGACATGGCACTCTAGATTCATGAAAGGATCTATAAGTCCTCCCCTTGCTTACTGTCGGGTTCATAAACCCAGGGTCCCTCGGGGACCGGCTTCTGTGCCAAGGCTCGACCCAAGAGTCTAAAAACAACATTGCAAAGGGGCGGTCTAGCAACCGACTAGAAGGCTAGGCCTAAGAAGAGCAACGCTCGCTTGTCGGCTACTTCGGCCCACCTATCCGATCGGAGCGCTTGATTTGGGCTCCAGCCATCTCAGGACGGCCTCTCTGATTGGAAGGCCTGCCTTGAGCCCTACTTTTGACTCTGACCCCGCATCCCTCCAACCGGGGCTCATAGGAACCCTGCTCACCGCTCTTCTCCGACCGGCGCACTCAGAGCCGACTGGAGCCATCCGACCGGGGATGCCCGCTCGGTAGGGACCAGAAGACGTGCGGAGAAAGGCAAGGCAAGGCTGGCAAGTCAAAACCACTGTACCAAGGACCATACCCTACATAGAACAGTACTCTGTAGCCACCTGACACAAACCGTATTGTAGGCGCCGACATCTCCCTCTATAGTATTGTAGGGGCCGCTAAAACTCCCATACGGTAAGGCCCTCCATGTGCCTCTAGGCATTGATAGCAGTATGGGCACCAGGATTTACCATACTAGGTGAACATAGCGAGACTCCTCACATGCCTCTAGGCATCAAACAGTATTTGTAGGTACCGACATCCATCGTCCCTGAAGAAGGCAGCACGACCTCCCGTATGCATCTGACATTCTACAGTGACATCAACAGTGTTGTAGGCACCTACCATTATGTGCTACCCGCCGGTGTGGGCAACAAGGCTCGGTAGGCGTGGGCAACAAGGCTCGGCAGCATACGTACCCTCACCCTCTCACTTGTAAAGCCATCCCCTTCATCTATAAAAGGGGGTGCGCTTCCTCCAACAAAGAGAGACCAATCCCAGTTGATCAGAGTTCCTTAGATCGATAGCTCACAACCACAGAACCGCCAGGTTTGGACCTCAAGCACCTGCTTGAACACTTTGCTCATAGCGAAGTTCCTATCACTCTCGACCCTTCCGGTCAGAGCCGATCGGACCTCTTGAACACCCCATCTTTCTCCCTCTCGTTTGTAACCACACTGCAGACTTCGAGCACCTAGGCTTAGGAATAAAGTCACCGACTGACCCTGACTGGATGTAGGGCATGTTGCTGGAACCAGTATAAATCCTATGTCATTGAGTGTTAGGCCACCTCCGATCACAACGTATAGCAAAACTACAAATATTCACTAGTTGGTCACTTTCTGCATCGACAGTTGGCGCCGTCCATGGGAAAGACGTTGTACGTTCAACACCTTTTTGGTCATCGGATGGCCCATTTTTCTGCCACCCCCGCCATGGCGGGCTCGGGCGATACGATTCGCTTTGGCTCATTGGAGTTTCCCACACTCTCGCTCGCTGAGATGTGGGTTCCACCCATCTTTGAGCCATCCCAGGCCTTCCTCTTCGAAAGCCTGGACTTTGTCACCGACCGACTCGGCGTACTCCACCTCAGCGAGGAGACTCGCGGCCCGACACCCATCGGGGAGACATCCTCCACCGACTCTGGGATGCGTGACTTCAATGACGCGGCATCTGCGCTTCATTCTGAGCAAACTCTCTGCTCAAACCTCACTGTAAGTAATATGCGTACTACTATTCGCTCTTTATTTACTATCTCCCACCAATCACCCAGAGGGAATGTACTGCCCACGCCACAAACACCATACGATCGGTTCCCCTATGGCCTCGTGTGCTCCATGGACACATACACTCGGGGGCTCCGAAGGATGCTAGCACCATCCCTCCTCATGTCCGAGTTCATGGGAATGGCAGGTTGCGTTCTTGCCAATTCCCACAAACTTCCGGATGGTGAGGGCGAGAGCGATGGTTCCATCATCGGTGACATGGTGCCCCGCCACCGTCTGTTCCGGGAGTGCGCTATGGCGGACACTCTAGGACAGTCGCCGGTGGTTGCGGAGTCTACGCAAACTCACACCCCTTTGGACCCCCGTGTGGGGGCCCTCATGTCTGCGCAAGCACACGCCGAGGAATTACGACAACGATGGTAGAACCAGCCGCTGCCTACGCTGGCGCCGTCAGCATAGCCCGTTGCACCCTATGTGCATGGCCCGGCGGGCAGCGCCCAAGGTCATGCCCGTCAGGTCCAACATGACATCATAAATGAGGGGAACGATCTCCCTCAATTTGCCTAGGCTGGCCAGAACATCGCCGCTGCGGCAATGCTTTTGCGCGGCGTTCTCGAGCCCACCGACCCCTAGGAGCGGGCAGTCTACCGGAACCTCTAGGTGCTAGTAGAAGCCGTCGCCGTCCAATAGGCGGAAAACTCCGCGTCATGACTCCGACCCACGCCCTCTCTCCCCATCGGGGGGGCGAGGATGCACTAGACGGATCGCTCCATTCGCTCGCCGCCATAGCTGTCAGGTCTGGCTCGGGGGGCGGTAGTCATGCCACGGTCCGACCTGGCGCCTGCTCCACACCAGCCACCGGTACATGAGCGGCCTGATCCACACTAGGACACTCGCAACATCATCAACAACCAACGTCGGGCTCAACACAATAATGATGTCCACCGTATGGTAGCAGGCGACACTGACCCTAGCGAAACCATCGAGGGAAGCAGAGAAACGCGCCCAAGGCGTGGTCACTGGCCAGACGACCGAAGCCCCAGCCCTAAGGGCCTGGGGCCACAGGCCTTCAGCCGGTGTATCCAGAGAGCACTGTTCCCACAGCATTTTCGGCCACCCACCAACATCACCAAATACACTAGGGAGACCAACCCAGGCATTTGGCTCGAATACTTCCGGCTCGTCTGTCAGGCTAGAGGAGTGGATGATGACTATTTCATCATTCAATACCTTCCCATTTGCATGGGGGAACATGTTCGGGCATGGCTTGAATTCCTTCTGCACGACAGCATCCGCAACTGGGCGGACCTCAAGAGGGTCTTCGTCGGGAATTTCTAGGGGACGTACATCCGCCTAGGAAACTCCTGGACCTCAAGAGCTGTCAATAAGAGCCCAACAAGTCCCTACGAGACTACATCCATAGGTTCTCCCAGCGATGCAACTCCCTCCCTAATGTCATCGACGCAGACATCATCAGCGTGTTCCTCTTCGGGATGAACTATGAGTCCCTGATCCACAAGCTTGGTTGCTTGAAACCCCGTACCACCCACGACCTACTCAACATTGCCACCAGCCATGCCTCTAGCGAGGAGGCGGTCGGAGCGGTCTTCGGTAGAGGTCGGCACGAGGTCAAAGACAAGCGCACGGACCCAGACGAAGGCCCCTCCATGCAGAGGGGCAAGAAAAACAAAAAAGATCAACACCGGTCGGATAGCTCTGCGCTGGTCGCCGCGACCGATCGCACTGCCAAGCAGCCCCAATAGGGACTGCCTGACCACTTCAACAAACTTATGGATGGTCCATGCACCAACCATGCCTACCCCATTAAGCACCTCTACAAGGAATGCGAGCTCGTCAAACGCTTCCTCCGATAGGCCGGTGGGACAAAGGAGTGAGATGGCAAAGAGGCAGTAGCCAAGAAGGGGGGCATGGTAGGCAAGGATGGAGATGGCTTCCCCAAGCCCGATGAGTGCATCATGATCTTCGATAGATCCGACATCATCTGGTCCAAGCGCCAACACAAGATTCACTATCGAGAGGCATGTGTCACCGAGACGGCCATCCCCTCCTTCCTCAGTTGGTCGGAATCGCCGATCACCTTCGATTAGAGGGACCATCCCTCCCATGTCGCAAGACTAGGATGCTACCTGCTTATCATTGACCCTATCGTCCGCAAGAAGCGCCTCACCAAGGTGCTGATGGACGGGGGCAGCGCCCTCAACATCCTATACATCGACACCTTCAATGCCATGCGCATCCCCCGGTCGGAGCTCCACCTGGCAGGCTCCCCCTTCCATGGGGTAATCCCAGGAGAGCAAGCATACCCGCTCAAACAGATCGATCTGCCCGTCACGTTCAGCGGCTAGGCCAACTTCCGCTCGGAGGTCCTCACCTTTGAGGTGGTGGACTTTCTAGGGTCCTACCACGCCATCTTGGGGCGGCCATGCTATGCAAGATTCATGGCAATGCCTAGCTACACCTACCTCAAGTTGAAGATGCCGGGACCAAATGACATCATCACTATAAGTAGCGCCTTTTTGCATGCCTTCGCATGCGACCGCAAGCACTACGAGCTTGCCACGATGGTCATCAACTCATCCGAGCTCCTGCAGCTCGGGGAGTCGTCAACCCCAGCAGTCCTAGACTACAACAAACCGACCTCCTCGACGGCCTTCCGCCCGCTCGAGGAAACCAAGGCGGTGGGTGTCGAGCCCACCAACCCAGCCAAAACGGTGCAAATTGGGACCTAGCTCCCAGCCAAATAGGAATGCGAGCTCATCGACTTCCTACACGACAATCATGATGTCTTCACATGGCAGCCTTCTGACATGCTGAGGATACCACGGGAGGTCACCGAGCACGCACTACGCCTTATTCCAGGCTCAAAACCCACCAAGCAACGCCTGTGTCATTTCGATGATGAGAGGTGCAGGGCCATAGGTGAAGAGGCAGCAACCGAAGAAGGGGGCGCAGCGGGCAAGGATCCAGATGACTAAAGGATGAAGTGATCCAACCAGACGCCTACCGACTAAAGGACAACAATGACGACGCTCTCTCCGAACACCTTGGAATAGCTATGTCGTTTTTTCTTCCCCTAAGTTTCAGTCTTACCATTACTTACTTAGTATATGCTCCTGCAAAAGCACACTGACCCAAATACTTTTTGGCCCAGGGCGCTCGGGGGCTCCACTAGAGTACACTACTATCATTATGCTTAACTGCTACCTCTCTGTTTTGTTTATTATCATGTGGAGAAACTCCTTCCTACCCTAGCAAAGGGGTGGTTCATTCCTTTAATTAACCTTATGTAGCTTTGCTTTAAAACATTCCGACTGATCGCACCCCACCTTTCCCTACGGTTACGAGCGGTCGAGCCTCGCGGGCCACGCCTCGGGCTCCTAAGGATGCAGCCTACGAGACAAACAGGCAGGTACAAGAAAGAAAGAAATAAAAAACAAAGTTATGCTAAGGAAAAGCAAAGGAACGAAAGGGAACAAGCTTCCCTAAACAAAGTGATTCCATCACAGAAAACAAAAATACCATTATAACCGTTAAGCACACAGAAACGTTTACACGGGGGCTCCCCCACAAACTTAACTTTTACATTTTCTACTACTACAAATACTACTACGACTGCAAGGGATCCACTCGGTTCTGCTTCCTTGGCTTCTTCAAGTGCAACGGGTAGGAAGCGAGGGACGCCCCATGTAGGCCATACCGAATCCATCATGAACGACGAGCGCGGGTCCCGATCGGACATTTCTGACTAAAGCTCTCTGAACCCCGTCACTCAGGTCATCAAGGTCTCGGTCAGACATTTCCAACTGAAGCTCTCCGAACTCCATCACTCAGGTCATCAAGGTGAGCATGCGTTCATTAATACAAAAACTATTCACACAAGGGCTCACCCATGATTGACGAGCGTAGGTCCCGGTCGGACATTTCCGACTGAAGCTCTCCAAACCCCGTCACTTGAGCCATCAAAGTGAGCACTATCAACCCCCTCTATTTCCTTACAATCATTTCATACATCCATACGCGCATTCATTCCATATGCCCGCGCCTCCCGGACAATTCAGGCATTGAACCGCCTGGGGGCTCGGGAACTAAGCATCGCACATGCAGCAAAATGCACCAGAACGCTCCATGTTGCATCACGAAGCGACGGTTGCCTCATTCGACATGAGCAAACAATAGAGCCAGGGGAGAAAACCATAGATGAGCACCATGCGGCCCTAGCCCGGTCCGGTAGACTGGGTCATCTCAACCTTCCCGTTTGATCCTGAACCTCTCGCCAGGCCCACAGAATCTCCATTGAGGGGAGGCCGTTAGGCCACCTAGGTTGGTCTTTGAAACGACCTAGGCATTTGTTGGGTTGTAGGTAAAGGAGTAGTGGAATGTCACAAGAGGGCTATGCCGACCCCATCACGAATGACGTACCCAGATTCCACTCGATCACACCCGTTAGCGAACTCACCGAGCTAGTCTTTAAGCCCGAGCGATCGGGACAAGTGATGAAACTCAGCCCCTCTGGTTTGTGAGGAACCAGATGGGGTAACACACACAACTCACATCGACCCCCACAAAGGCCCGACAGGGCTTGGGGGCACAAGACAAACGCCAAGGAAGCGACCTCCAACTCGCTAGATCCACAACTACGACTCGCCCGGTCCCACAACGCGCACCGACGCCAGGATCCACGAGCACCGCCTCGTCCAATCTTTAACTAACTAACTACGCTTCGTCTATGCTCCAAAAACCCTGGGACCACGACAACGAACTCACGTCAACAGGATCTATGACATCTGGCTATGGCTTGGGACCATGACTCCGAACTCGCGTAACGGTTTCACTTCTAACTACGCTCCAAAAACCCTAGGACCGCGACCCCGAACTCGCATCGATAGGATCTACGACATCCGGCTATGGCTTGGGACCACGACTCCAAACTTGCATAACGGCTTCACTTCCGACTGCGCTCCAAAAACCTTGGGACCGTGACCCCAAACTCACGTCGACAGGATCTACAACATCCGGCTATGGCTTGGGGCCACGACTCTGAACTCACATAATAGCTTCACTTCCGACTGCACTCCAAAAAACCCTAGCCAGGGACCGCGACTCCAAACTCACGTGAAAACTAACTGAACTAACTACCTTGGCTGCCTAGGCTACGCCAAGGCCAAGGACCCATGGGCTCCGTCTTGTCCGTCCCCGGAACTAACCATTTCAAAACCATGGCGCGCACCGACGCCAGGGACTGTCCGAACTAACTCCCTCACCTGATCCCACGGCGCGCATCGACGCTAGGATCAGTGAGCTCTCTTGCATCCAAACTAACTTCCTCGCCCGATCCATGGCGCACATCGGCGTCGGGATCAGTAAGTTCTGTTTCAATCCAATATTCGTGCCTAAAAACGCCTCGGCTGCACAACGTCACCTTGGTTGACAAAATTCTATCTTAGACTAAAAACATGCACACACGCCCGCTCAAACAAAACCCCCCAGACAGTTCCGCCCGAACCGCTTGGGGGCTCGGGGGCTACACCCACGGGTGCGCTCGTGCGCACCCATCGACAAAATAGAAAACTTCCCCTGATGACACAGAACACCCCCCAAACGGTTCTGCCCAAACCACCCAGGGGCTCAGGGGCTACACCCGCGGGTGCACTCGCGTGCACCCGTCGACAAGACAAAAATCCTCTGGATGATTCTACCCAAATGGCCCAGGGGCTCGGGGGCTCCTATCGGGTTCAAAAACCTAGGGTCCCTCGAGGACCGGCTTCTATGCCAAGGCTCGGCCCAAGAGTCTAAAAACAACAGTGCAAAGGGGCGGTCCAGTAACCGACTGGAAGGCCAGGCCAAAGAAGAGCAACGCCCGCTCGTCGGCTACTTCGGCCCACCTATCCGACCAGAGCGCTTGATTTGGGCTCTAGCCATCTCTGGACGGCCTCTCCGATCGAAAGGCCTGCCCCGAGCCCTACTTCCGACTCTGACCCCGCGTCCCTCCAACCAGGGCTTGTAGGAACCCTTCTCACTGCTCTTCTCCGACCGGCGCACTCAGAGCCAACTAGAGCCATCCGACCAGGGACGCCTGCTCGATAGGGACTAGAAGACGTGCGGAGAAAGGCAAGGCAAGGCTCGCAAGTCAAAACCACTGTACCAAGGACCATACCCAGCATGGAACAGTACTCTGCAGCCACCTAACACAAATAGTATTGTAGGCGCCAACATCTCCCTCTATAGTATTGTAGGGGCCGCTAAAACTCCCATACGGTAAGGCCCTCCATGTGCCTCTGGGCATCGATAGCAGTATGGGCGCTAGGATTTACCATACCAGGTGAACATAGTGAGACTCCTCACATGCCTCTAGGCATCAAACAATATTTGTAAGTACCGACATCCACCGTCCCTGAAGAAGGCAGCATGACCTCCCGTATGCATCTAACATTCTACGGTGACATCAATAGTGTTGTAGGCACCTACCATTATCTGCTACCCGTTGGTGTGGGCAACAAGGCTCAGTAGGCATGGGCAACAAGGCTCGGCAGCATACATACCCTCACCCACTCACTTGTAAAGCCATCTCCTTCATCTATAAAAGGGGGTGCGCTTCCTCCAACAAAGAGAGACCGATCCCAGTTGATCAGAGTTCCTTAGATCGATACCTCACAACCACAGAACAGCCAGATTTGGACCTCAAGCACCCGCTTGAACACTTAGCTCATAGCGAAGTTCCTATCACTCTTGGCCCTTTCGGTCAGAGCCGACCGGACCTCTTGAACACCCCATCTTTCTCCCTCTTGTTTGTAACCCCACTGCAGACTTCAAGCACGTGGGCTCTAGAATAAAGTCACCGACCGACCCCGACTGGACATAGGGCACGTTGCCCGAACCAGTATAAATCCTGTATCATTGAGTGCTAGGCCACCTCCGATCACAACGTACAGCAAAACTATAAATATTCACTAGTTGGTCACTTTCTACACCGACACTTACCATCTCTCTCACTTAGGAACTGCCATAGCATATAGGCACTCTCGGTGAGGAGGAAGAAGGAGGAGAGACAATAGTTGGAGAACAGGCAAAGGACTACGATGGAGAGCCCTTTCCCTCCCCCTATTTAAGGAAGAAATGTGGCAGCCGAAGAGGGGCAAAAGATCAGAGTGAAAAACTCTCTCCCTTCCCCCATTCAATGCGGATGGGAAACGATGGGACACACCCTGGCCGATGGGACGCACGCTGGCCGACAGAACGACGCTGGGTCAGACAGAACACCGCCTGGCGAGACAAAAAGTGGCATAGGTATGGCCCACCACTATCGCACGATCGGGCACAAAAACCAAAACGTCACCACATGCAGGCAGCTCTCCACACCCCTAAGCGGGACTTGGAAAACCCCAAAGCGGGATCTCCGCTGGGAGAGACCATCAGGCTTCCTAAGTTGATCAAATGGCTCAGAAAAACACACCGAGAGATAGGTAGGAAGCAAAGGAACGGCCCATGTAGGCCATGCCGACTCCGTCACAAACGACGAGCATGGGTCCCGATCAGACATTTCCGACTGAAGCTCTCCAAAACCCCATCACTCAAGTCATCAAGGTAAAAACTACCAACCCCCTCTATTTCTTTATAAATCATTTCATACATACATAGCGCATTCATTCCATATGCCTATGCCTCCCAAACGATTCGGGCCCTAAACCGCCCGGGGGCTCGGGAACTAAGCATCGCACGTGCAACGAAATGCATCACAATGCTCCGTGTTGCGTCACGAAGCGGTGATTGCCCCATTCGATAGGAGCAACCAATAGAGCCAGGGGAGAAAAACATAGATGAGCCCCGTGCGGCCCTCGTCCAGTCTAGCAGATAGGGTTATCTCAACCTTCTCGTTCGATCCTGAACCTCTTGCCAAGCCCATAGAATCTCCATCGAGGAGAGGCCATCAGGCCACCCGAGTCGATCTCCGGAACGACCTAGGCATCTGCTAGGTTGTAGGTAAAGGAGCAGTGGAATGTCACAAGAGGGCTATGCTGACCTTGTCACAAATGATGGACCCCGATTCTGCTCAATCATACCCGTTAGCAAACTCACCGAGCGCATCAGACGAGCCCGAGCGATCAGGACAAGCGACAAAACTCAGCCCCTCCGGTTGTGAGGAACTGAGGATGGGGTAACGTACACAACTCACACTGACCCCTACTAAGGCCCAACAAGGCTCGGGGGCTCAAGGCACAAAAAGCCTAGGTCTATGACCCCGAACTCGCCCCTTCCGACCATGCTCCAAACACCTAGGTCTGCAACCCTGATCTTGCCCCATCCAGCTACGCTTTGACTACGCTCCAAACACCTGGGTCTGCGACCCTGATCTCGCCACATCCGGCTACGCTTCGACTACGCTCCAAATGCCTGAGTCTATGACCCCGATCTCACCCCATCCAGCTACGCTCTAACTACACTCTAAATGCCTAGGTCTGTGACCCCGATCTCGCCCCATCCGGCTACGCTCCGACTACGCTCCAAAAACTACATGGGTCTGTGACCCTAATATCGCCCCATCAGGATCCGCGAGCACCACCCTGTCGCCTCGCCTGATCCCTAAACTAACAAACTAACTGCCTCGGCTGCATGGGCTGCACCGAGGCTAGGATCTACGAGCACTGCTATGTTGCCTCACTTGATCCACAAACTAATGAACTAACTACCTCGCCCGATCCCGCGGCACGCACCGACGCCAGGATCCGTGAGCTCCATCTCATCCGATCCCCATGCCTAACCGCCTCGGCTGCATAATGACGCCATGGTTAACAAACTCCGTCTCAACTAAAAACACACACACACGCCTGCTAACAAACACCCCCAGATGGTTCTGCCCAAACTGCTTGGGGACTCAGGGGCTACACTCGCGAGTGCACTCGCACGCACCCGCGGACAAAACAACAACCTCCCCCACTGGCGACATGGGAAAACCTCCCAAACGGTTCTGCCCAAACTGCCCAGGGGGTCGGGGGCTACACACGTGGGTGCGCTCGCGCGCACCCGTTGTCAAGGCAAAAATCCCCTAGGTGATTCTGCCCAAATCGCCCGGGGGCTCAGGGGCTCCTGTTGGGTTCATAAACTAGGGGTCCCTCATAGACTGACTTTCCTGCAAAGGCCCAGCCCAAGCAGACAATGCGCAACTCATGGGCCGGCCCAAATACCTGAGCGACAGGCCGGGGGAGTGATCCAATCTCCGACCGGAAGATTAGGCCAAGGAGGAACAGTGCCCGTTTTGTGACTCTGGCCCACCTCTCCGACCGGAGCACTCGCTTCGGTCGCCAGCCCACCTCCGAACGGCCTCTTCGACCGGAAGGCCTAGCCAAAAGCACCGGTTCTGACTCCGACCCTGCACTCTTTGACCGAGGATACACCCGGCCCCTGCTCAGCGCTCTTCTCCGACTAACACAATTAGAGCTGACTGGGATCAACCGACCAAGGACGTTCGCTCGATAGGGACCAAAGACGTGCAGAGAAAAGCAAGGCAAGGCATGTGGCAGAACCTCCTAAGAAAATCGGGCCCACATGCACCTATCGTTGTCTTAACAGACCTCGGATAGCGTTCACGAGTTCCCAACAACTCAACAGGTCTGTCGGGTGTCCTCGAGAAACCTAAATCATCCACGATTCTCTTTTCAATAGGATCCCAATCACAGACATTGCAGATTACAATAGTTTATTCAAATATATACATCAGAGTAAAGATAGCGGAAGTCTTAAGATAACATAGTTTATAAACCAGTTGTTTTCAAACTTACAATACCATAAGTGTCATACAACCATAGTAGCGGGATAATATTACAGTAACTTTATATATCATACAAACTAGTGCCTTGTCCAAAGGCCATTCATTACTCGTCATCGTCGTTGACTTCAAACACCGACATGCAGCAGGGACCAAAATAAGCTTGCGCAAGTGACTCACCTGCAACAAGGGTTAACAAACCCTGAGTACAAAAGTACTCAACAAGACTAACTCGACATAAAGGGGTGTAAGACTTTTAGAGATGCAGGGTTTGGGACAAGGTAAGGATGTAGCAAAATTCAAAGTCCTTTGCCAAAAGCTTACTATTCTTATCCTATTTTCAAATTTTACCCCTAAGTCCTTTTAGTTCATTATCTCAAACTAAATGTACTTTTCCCATATTCTATTCCTTCTCATTCCATTCTTTTCTCATATTTTAGTAATTCACCAGTCCTGCATTGCTTCTGTAATGAATCGAGTCTCCATATCCGCAGAGCACCGGCAATTCGAATTGATTCAAGTCCCAGCTGGGGATTCCTTATCACACGACATATGTAGAACTTAATCTTGCATATATCAACCTCGCTACTGGATCCTCCTATACTAAGCCATCTCCATGCCACCCGAGAGCACAGCACACCTCAAATCCGGCCACATTCCAGCCACGAGGGTACACGCTACTCCCGCCATCTCTCCACTCCTAGTGCGTGGGCATTCGTCTTAGTATCGGATTAGCCGAAGTAGGCTTACCGGAGTATGTGACCAGTACTACAAAGTGTCTCGTTCAAAAGATCCACAATGAGTGGCCTTTAAGCGACATAGTCGGCAACATTACCCAACATTCAAGATAAGTCACCCGACTAGTCTCTAGTTCATTCTATCTTCTTTCTTTCTTTCTTTGGCCAGTATGCCATCTTTGATTGTATCAAAACTTTTACTTTGAAAGCCTGCCATAAAGCATACTAAGCATTCTATGCCTTTACAAACGAAAACATCTTCAAGGATGGTAAACAATTAACAAGGTAGGCAATGCATCAAGTCGGTAACATTTGAATTAATCAACTTAATGCAATAAGTAACATAGGTGATAAACTTTTCAAAGTAACAAGGTAAGGGTTTAATGCATAAACCGGGGCTTGCTTTCGTTGACGATCTCAGGTTCTGGATCAGTACCACAATTATCGAATCCCGTGACAACCGGGGATTCTTCTAGAACTTGCTCAACTAGAATCGTTTCACTTTTGGGTTCTACACAAAATGATAACCTATGCTTTAACATGATGATAATGTAAACATGATGCGTTCACGGTACATGAAATGTAAAAACACCCCGAATACGATTTTCCTTCACGGTACAGTTGCAAGCCAACAAAACCAACTTTCAAATCTACCATCAAGGACCACACATGTGACTTGACCAAATGAACCTTGAAACCCTACTAGTCACAAAACATGACCAAAACAAGATTCAACACTAATCAAACACTTAGGGTTTGCTTTTATTTATTTTTGAATTAATTTGGAAATAAGCCCAAAAATGAACTTGTTCTAAATGACCTCAAAATTTTATGTAAGCTTCCTCATGTCAAATTAGTGTACCAAAACAAATTTCATAATTTTTGGAATTATACAGTGGCCTACAAAAATCATGGAAATTGCATTTATCAATTAATGGACTGAATTTTTGAACATTACAAATTTATTCAAATTTCAAGTTTCATATTTTTAAACCATAATAGAGCCTGCACAGAAGCTACACACAAAATTTCCAAATTTTTGGAGCTATGATTATTTTCCTACAAATTTCCAAAGATTCAGCACTATTCAAAATCAGAAAATAACAAAACCTTACTGTTCTTCTCTTTCTCTCTCACTGACAACCCGACCCCACTCGTCAGTGACACATACAGGTCACAGCGGCGCTGCCATCACTGGCCGGCCCAAAATGCACCGACGGTGATGCTCCGGCGAGGCAGACCACACCCAAATGATCTACACAAACCTACGAACCCATCCCAGCCCTTAGAATGGCAGAAGGCGCACCGGAGAGAGCTCCACGCCGGCCATGGCGGCTCGAGCATGACGGCTCATGGCATAACCCCGGCAACGGTGCGGTAGAGTCTAAAACAAAGCGAGTATCGCATTCAGTAGCTCACCACGATCACGCCGATGCGTTTGGTGAAGACGGAGACGGTCTGGAACAGCCTGGCCACGTTGAGTCGATGGTGGTGGAGCTCCGGCCGGTCTCGGGGAAGAAGACGTTGCGCCGGGCAATTCCAGCCAACCCAAGTGATGTGAGCAAGCCGTAGAGAAGCGCAAGGTCGAGGCGATCGCGTTGGCATAGCTGGGCATGACGGATGCGGCTCGACGGTGGCTACGGCGAGCGGCGGAGCTAGCTAGCGGCGAAGCAGAGCAGAGGGGAAAAACGGGGATGACGGTGGCGACTGCTGCTATTTATAGACGGGAGGAACGCGCCTGGCGTCGACAGCTCATGCCCGAGCTCGCCACGGTACCGGCTGCGTGTCAACGCGTGAGGAAGCGGCGCAAAATGATCGGCGGCGACAACAGCGTGGCGCCGGCGGCAAGCAGAGAGGTGGCGCTCGGCTGATTTTTAATTTTGAAATATTTACAGAATTGCCACTGCGTTAATTTTGCAAATTACTCACAAATTTTCTAAAGAAGTTGAAAATCTCCAAAGATGAAAGTTGCTCAACTTTTCAAACTCTACAACTTTACTTCAAGGAACATTTTCAAATTCTACCTCCATTTTGAAATTTGAATTTGGGGTGCATTTGAGCATTTGAATTATTTCAAAATTACTCCAAATTTTATATGTAAACTTGAAAAACTTTGAATACCAAAGTTGATCCTTATAAAATAATCTTCAACTTTGCTTTTTGCCTCAACCCCAAATTCCAAATGGATTTTGAATTAGACAAAAGGGGCAAAAAGGACTTTTATGATTTGAATTTGAATTCAAATTTGATTTGTTTACCTTTTGCTTTAACTTTGATTTTTGACCAGTAACATGGCCCATTAGGGTTATTTGAGTCAAATGACACATGGTCTCACATGATCACATGAAATTTGACCTTTGTGGTCATGATCTTTATTTAGGGTTTTGAATCACATCACATAAAATAACAACATTATGAAATAAAGCTTATTTAGTGAATGCATTCATAAACCCGAGATTTAAAACCTAAGGCTAAGTAATGGAAAAGGAAATGTGTCAAGCTAACACATTATAACTTTATTTAAAAGGCTAGTGAGGGGGTTTTCCATTCTGTTGACAAACGAGACAAGTTACAATATAGACAAGGTATTGCAACTAGATAGAAGCGAAGAAGTCAGGAAAGTTTTCTTCTAAGTAATCCTCAGACTCCCAAGTAGCTTCATCTTCAGTGTGTTGATTCCATTGTACTTTGTAGAACTTGATTGTACGTCTTCGAGTGACTCATTCTTTCTGGTCTAAGACTCTAATGGGGTACTCGACATAAGTCAAGTCAGGCTCTAGTTCTACATCACCAAAGTTGACCACTAGGTCAGGTACTTGAAGACACTTCTTTAACTGGGATACATGGAAGATATCATGCACCGTTGACATGTGATCTGGTAGCTTGACGCGATAGGCGACCGGTCCACACCGTTGTTGGATTCAAAAAGGACCGACATAACGGGGCACCAACTTTCACCGAATCCCAAAATGATGGACTCCTTTCATCGGTGATACCTTGAGGTAGACATAATCTCCCACTTTGAATTCTAGCGGTCGTCTCCTCTTATCAGCATATTGGCTTGTATGAGTTTAACTTTCTCTTTAGCTTCCTTGACCACATCTGGTCCAAAGAACCAACGTTCTCCAGCTTCTGACCAATTTAAAGGTGTCTGGCATCTATGACCATACAATGCTTCGAATGGAGCCATTTTAATGCTCTCTTGATGGCTATTGTTATATGAGAATTCAGCCAAGGGAAGGCATTCATCCCATTTAGCACCATAGGAAAGGACACATGCTCTTAGCATATCTTCAAGAAATTGATTTACCCTCTCAGTCTGTCCATATGTTTGTGGATGATAAGCAGAACTACGGATAAGTTTGGTTCCCAAAGACTCATGTAGACTTTTCCAAAACTTGGATATGAACAATGACCCTCTGTCAGAGACAATGGTCTTGGGTGCCCCATGCAGACTGAAGATTCTATCAAGGTAAAACTTTGCATATTGTTCCACTCTATATTTATCTCTAACTGGTAAGAAATGAGCTATCTTAGTTAGACGATCAACAATAACCCATATAGAATTGTAGCCTGCAGATGTCCTGGGCAATCCCACGATGAAGTCCATACAGATATCTTCCCACTTCCAAGATGGAACTGGCAATGAATGTAATGGACCTGTAGTCTTCATATGAACCGCTTTGACTCTCTGACAAATATCACACTTGGCTATATATTGAGCTATTTCTATTTTCATTTTGGTCCACCAATATCTCTTTCTTAGATCATGATACATTTTGTTGCTACCTGGATGAATGGAGTATCTTGTAGAATGAGCTTCATCAAGAATCTACTTTCGTAGCTCCGGACTTTTGGGTACTACCAATCTATCTTTGAACCATACAACATCTGATTCATCAACCTTGAAACATGTTGGTTTTCCAGATCTGACTTTATCTTTGATATGGGATATGCCCTTACTTTTTTGTTGAGCAGCAATGATCTGATCTTTGATAGTGGACTCTACTGCAATATTGGATAGGGAACCTTGTTCTATGATTTGTAAATTCAGATGCTCCATCTCTTGACACAATGTTCGTTGCATAGGTTCTTCAATCAGACAATGGCAATGCCTCTTGCGACTCAGGGCATCGGCAACCACATTAGCCTTGCCCGGATGATAATGCACTTCTAAGTCATAATCTTTGATAAGTTCTAACCATCTTCTTTGCCTCATATTCAACTCTGACTGAGTGAAGATGTATTTCAAGATTTTGTGATCCGTATAGATATGACAGATATTGCCCAATAAATAATGTCGCCAAATCTTGAGTGCATGAACAACAGCGGCTAATTCAAGATCATGGGTGGGATAATGTTCTTCATGTTTCTTGAGTTGTCTGGAAGCATATGCTATGACTCTGCCTTCTTGCATCAGAACACAGCCAATACCAATTCCGGATGCATCACAATAGATATCAAATGGCCTCTCGATATTAGGTTGTGCTAATACTGGTGCAGTTGTCAACAACTTCTTCAATGTCTAAAAGGCCTTCTCACATTCTGTTGACCATACAAACTTAGTTTGATTTTTCAACAATCTAGTAATTGGCTTTGCAATTCTGGAGAAGTCAGGGATGAACCGACGATAATACCCTGCCAACCCCAGAAAACTACGAACTTGATGAACAGTTGTAGGTGCTTTCCAGTTAAGGACTTCTTCTACCTTGCTCGGATCAACTACTATACCTTCAGCAGATAACACATGACCCAGAAATTGTACTTCCTCCAACCAAAATGCACATTTACTGAATTTGGCATATAGTTGGTGATCTCTTAATCTTTGTAGAACAATGTAGAGATGTTCTGCATGTTCCTCTTTGCTCTTAGAATAGATAAGAATGTCATCAATAAACACCACGACAAACTTATCCAACTCAGGCATGAAAACTGAGTTCATTAGGTACATGAAATGAGCCAGGGCATTGGTCAGCCCAAAAGACATGACTAGATACTTATATAGACCATATCGGGTAGTAAATGTTGTCTTCAGCACATCTTCTTGTCTGATCTTAATCTGGTGATAGCCTGATCTCAAGTCTATCTTCGAGAACACCTTAGCTCCCGCAAGTTGATCAAAAAGCAAATCAATTTGGGGTAAGGGGTATTTGTTCTTTATGGTGACTTCATTTAACGGCCGATAGTCAACACACAACCTTAAGGTTTGGTCCTTCTTCTTCACTAAGATAGCAGGGCATCCCCAAGGTGATGAACTGGGTTGAATGAAACCCTTATCTAACAACTCTTGTAGTTGGATTTTTAACTCTGCTAGTTCTTTGGGTGGCATTCTATATGCTCTTCTGGACACTGGTGCTGTTCCTAGTTTCAGATCAATTCTAAACTCTACATCTCGGTCTGATGGCAAACCAGGCAGATCATCGAGAAAGACATCCATAAACTCACATACCACTGGAATTTTCTCAGCTTCTTCAACAATATATGCACAGACTGTTTCCACTGTACTCTTAGGAAAGGGAAGTTGGATGAGAAGTTGGGTTTTGCTGTCAGGTGCATTTACCCTTATGGTTCTATGTAGGACATCTATGATAGCCCCATGCTGGGTTAACCAGTTCATACCAAGGATCACATCTATATCTTGATCCTTTAATATCAGCATATTGGTAGGGAACTCATAACCTCCCAAATCAATAGGTACATGCTGAACTACCTCCCTTGTACAGATTTGTCCCCCGGGCGACTATATATGATATGGTTCTTTTGTTTCCCCAATAGCTATCCCATGCTTCACAACAAATGTACGATTGATGAATGTATGGGATGCACCAGAATCAAATAAGGTAATTGCAAGATGCTTAGCAATGGGAAACATACCCATCATTACTGGTTCTCCTTCTAGAATAGATTCCACCTGAGTATAGAAGACCCTTCCAGTTTTCTTCTCAGCCTGACCCTTCTGACTATTCTAAGCATTGCCCTTGTACTGATTCTGAGCTTGAGTAACAGGGGCTTTGGGTGCATCAGGATTGTTCTTCTTGGGATACGGATATTCTCGAGAAAAGTGTCCGGGTTTACCACAATTATAGCATGGATAATTGTGATTTTGGGGAGTAGCATTGTGGTTTGCATTATTTATATTATTTTGCTGCTGCGGTGCTTGATGAGGGTAAGGCGTATTCGTTGCAGGGCGAATAAAGATTTGCTACCTGCCTTGGCCTTGTTGTGGGCAGAATGGTGCATGGCCATGATTCTGAGGATGGTAGACTATCTTTTGACGCTTTCCACTCGACGATCCGCAAGCAGATATTTTCTTTTTCTTCGCCTCCTTGTGTCGGCGGTAATTCTCATCCAAAGCGATAGCAATATTGATTGTCTCATGATAAGTTGCGTTACCACAAGTTACCATCATGGTCTGAAGTTTAGTGTTCAGTCCTCTAAGAAAATGATTCTTCTTCTTCCTATCAGTATTCACATACTCTATAGCATACTGCGATAGGTGATTGAAGCGTCCAACATAGTGCATCACTGGGTGCTCCCCTTGCTTAAGAGTCAAGAACTCTTCTAACTTCATGATCATCACACCGTCTGGAATATAATGTGCCCTGAAGGCATCCTTGAACTCCCTCCAGGTGATTTGGTGACCAAGGGTTGTACTACTACCAAATTTGCCCACTAGGCACCAACAGCTCCTCGGAGTTGCTGTGCCGCAAACCTAGGTTTCTGAACCTCGGTACAGTGAATCAGCTCAAACTTTTGCTCTATTGTCCTAAGCCAATCGTCAGCTTCTAAAGGCTCTTCTGCCTTAGAGAACACAGGCGGACATGTGTTAGTGAAATCAACATAGGTTGACTCATCATTTCTATTATTACGACGGCCATGATTAGGGTATGGTGCCTGTTGGTTCTGCGCCAATTCCCTTAACAACCTATCATTCTCTACCGTTGCATTAACGAGTGCGGCTATGGCATCTGCCATAGTTGAAGGCATTGGTGGAGGATTTGGGCACTCATCATCGTCATGCGAGCCACTAGCACCAGTTCGGGTGATAGGACGAGACATCTGTTAGAGAAACATGTTTACTTACATTATTCTTTATTGAAAGCATTTAAAAGGTTTCATGCTACAAAGGGTTACTTATTTAAAATACATGTCTTGTATCCCACAAGACAACCCTGGTTTTCTAAGAAAGTAGTAAAGGAACTATTACTACTCTGAGCTCTTAGTCATCGGCATCCGTGCCCATATCGGACGAAACCTCATCTTCATCTGAGAAGTACACTAACTCCTCAGGATCCTCCTCCTCTTCTTCATTCTCGACTTCACCTGGATCTACAATCATTTCTTCATCTGTAACTTCACCATCCCCATGAGGTGGATGAAGTTGAGCGTACAGTAGGTGGACATTCTCATGAAGAATGGCATTGTCCATCTCCAGGTCTTCTACATAGAATTCCAACTCATGGACGCGTTCATTGGCCGCATCCTCTCATGTCCAGGCTTCATTCCGTAGCTCCATGGTCATAGTGATGCCCCTTTGCATTTCCACCAGCTCTTCTTGATCTTTGGCATGAGCTCGACGAAGAGTGTTGAGCTCCTTGGTAAGGTTCTCGATGTTGGCGGGATTGCTTGAAGATCCTTCATCTCCTAGGTTCTTGGAACTTCCTTCACCAAGCTCATGGTTTCTTGGTGCTAACTGGTGACGAGGGACTCCATGAGGTCCGGTGGACTTGCGTGCGGTTACCTTGGTCTTTGCCATAGCCTGTAGAATTTAGGGTAGGACTATAAGAATAGCTTGAGGATAACGGAGGTTAGCAAGAATGGGATTGACATTACTTACCCAACCACTATTAAGGGGAATTATTATGCAAGGTGCTCAAGCATGATGCATGAATCGATCTTACGAATCTAGGTACAAAAGATTTATATAATCATAAGTACTAGATTTTTAGTACATAGGACAAGCCTAATCATATTATCCGCCACGAACTTTCAAATAAGATAGGATTGAGTCTAGATCAAAGGTAAGAAGAAAGAAATTTGAACTTTAAATTATCAAGTTTACTTTCTTTGATCCAAATCAATTTGAAGGTTTTCCAAAGTAACCTATATTGATCTTAGATGGGAACGCTCTGATACCAGCTGTGGCAGAACCTCCTAAGAAAATCGGGCCCACATGCACCTATCGTTGTCTTAACAGACCTCGAATAGCGTTCACGAGTTCCCAACAACTCAACAGGTCTGTCGGGTGTCCTTGGGAAACCTAAATCATCCACGATTCTCTTTTCAACAGGATCCCAATCACAGACATTGCAGATTACAATAGTTTCTTCAAATATATACATCAGAGTAAAGATAGCGGAAGTCTTAAGATAACATAGTTTACAAACCAGTTGTTTTCAAACTTACAATACCATAAGTGTCATACAACCATAGTAGCGGGATAATATTACATTAACTTTATTTATCATACAAACTAGTGCCTTGTCCAAAGGCCATTCATTACTCGTCATCGTCGTTGACTTCAAACACCGACATGCAGCAGTGACCAAAACAAGCCTGCGCATGCGACTCACCTGCAACAAGGGTTAACAAACCCTGAGTACAAAAGTACTCAACAAGACTAACCCGACGTAAAGGGGTGTAAGACTTTTAGAGATGCAGGGTTTGGGACAAGGTAAGGATGTAGCAAAATTCAAAGTCCTTTGCCAAAAGCTTACTATTCTTATCCTATTTTCAAATTTTACCCCTAAGTCCTTTTAGTTCATTATCTCAAACTAAATGTACTTTTCCCATATTCCATTCCTTCTCATTCCATTCTTACCTCTGGTGTTTTGACATAGCACTAAAATTTGACATGTCATCATATGCATTGCAAAGCATTCATAAAGTAGAAAATTTTGAATGCATTCACTAAATAAGCTTTATTTCATAATGTTGTTATTTTATGTGATGTGATTCAAAACACTAAATAAAGATCATGACCACAAAGGTCAAATTTCATGTGATCATGTGAGACCATGTGTCATTTGACTCAAATAACCCTAATGGGCCATGTTACTAGTCAAAAATCAAAGTTAAAGCAAAAGGTAAACAAATCAAATTTAAATTCAAATTCAAATCATAAAAGTCCTTTTTGCCCCTTTTCTCTAATTCAAAATCAATTTGGAATTTGGGGTTGAGGCAAAAAGTAAAGTTGAAGATTATTTTATAAGGATCAACTTTGGTATTCAAAGTTTTTCAAGTTTACATATAAAATTTGGAGTAATTTTGAAATAATTCAAATGCTCAAATGCACACCAAATTCAAATTTCAAAATGGAGGCAGAATTTGAAAATGTTCCTTGAAGCAAAGTTGTAGAGTTTGAAAAGTTGAGCAACTTTAATTTTTGGAGATTTTCAACTTCTTTAGAAAATTTGTGAGTAGTTTGCAAAATTAACGCAGTGGCAATTCTGTAAATATTTCAAAATTAAAAATCAGCTGAGCGCCACCTCTCTGCTTGCCGCCGCTGTTATCGCCGCTGATCATTTTGCGCCGCTTCCTCGTGCATTGACATGCAGCCAGTACCGTGGCGAGCTCAGGCGTGAGCTATCGACGCCAGGCGCGTTCCTCCCGTCTATAAATAGCAGCAGCCGCCGCCGTCGTCCCCGTTTTTCCCCTCTGCTCTGCTCCGCCGCCAGCTAGCTCCGTCGCTCGCCGTAGCCACCGTCGAGCCGCATCCATCGTGCCCAGCTACGCCAACACGATTGCCTCGGCCTTGCGCTTCTCTGCGGCTTGCTCACGTCGCTTGGGTTGGCCGGAATCGCCCGACGCAATGTCTTCTTCCCCGAGACCGGCCGGAGCTCCGCCACCATCGACTCGACGTGGCTAGGCTGTTCCAGACCGTCTCCGTCTTCACCAAACGCACCGGTGTGATCGTGGTGAGCTACTAAACGCGATACTCGCTTTGTTTTAGACTCTACCGCACCATTGCTGGGGTTACGCCGTGAGCCGTCGTGCCTGAGCCGCCATGGCCGGCGTGGAGCTCTCTCCGGTGCGCCTTCTGCCATTCTAAGGGCTGGGATGGGTTCGTAGGTTTGTGTAGATCATTTGGGTGCGGTCTGCCTCGCTGGAGCGTCACCGTCGGTGCATTTTGGGCTGGCCAGTGATGGCAGCGCCGCCGTGACCTATATGTGTCACTGACGAGTGGGGTCAGGTTGTCAGTGAGAGAGAAAGAGAAGAACAGTAAGGTTTTGTTATTTTCTGATTTTGAATAGTGCTGAATCTTTGGAAATTTGTAGGACAATAATCATAGCTCCAAAAATTCGGAAATTTTTTGTGTAGCTTCTGTACATGCTCTATTATGGTTTAAAAATATGAAACTTGAAATTTGAATAAATTTGTAATGTTCAAAAATTCAGTCCATTAATTGATAAATGCAATTTCCATGATTTTTGTAGGCCACTGTATAATTCAAAAAATTATGAAATTTGTTTTGGTACACTAATTTGACATGAGGAAGCTTACAGAAAATTTTGAGGTCATTTGGAATAAGTTCATTTTTGGGCTTATTTCCAAATTAATTCAAAAATAAATAAAAGCAAACCCTAAGTGTTTGATTAGTGTTGAATCTTGTTTTGGTCATGTTTTGTGACTAGTAGGGTTTCAAGGTTCATTTGGTCAAGTCACATGTGTGGTCCTTGATGGTAGATTTGAAAGTTGGTTTTGTTGGCTTGCAACTGTACCGTGAAGGAAAATCGTATTCGGAGTGTTTTTACATTTCATGTACCATGAACGCATCATGTTTACATTATCATTATGTTAAAGCATATGTTATCATTTCATGTACAACCCGAAAGTGAAACGATTCTGGTTGAGCAAGTTCTAGAAGAATCCCCAGTTGTCACGGGATTCGATAATTGTGGTACTGATCCGGAACCTGAGATCGTCAACGAAGGCAAGCCCTGGTTTATGCATTAAACCCTTACCTTGTTACTTTGAAAAGTTTATCACCTATGTTACTTATTGCATTAAGTTGATTAATTCAAATGTTACCTACTTGATGCATTGCCTACCTTGTTAATTGTTTACCATCCTTGAAGATGTTTTCATTTACAAAGGCGTAGTATGCTTAGTATGCTTATGGTAGGTTTTCAAAGTAAAAGTTTTGATACAATCAAAGATGGCATGCTGGCCAAAGAAAGAAAGAAGCTAGAAATGAACTAGAGACTAGTCGGGTGACTTATCTTGAATTTTGGGTAATGTTGCCGACTATGTCGCTTAAAGGCCACTCATTGTGGATCTTCTGAACGAGACACTTTGTAGTACTGGTCACATACTCCGGTAAGCCTACTTCGGCTGATCCGATACTAAGACGAATGCCCACGCACTGGGAGTGGAGAGATAGCGGGAGTAGCGTGTACCCTCATGGCTGGAATGTGGCCGGATTTGTGGTGTGCTGTGCTCTCGGGTGGCGTGAAGACGGCTTAGTATAGGAGGATCCGGTAGCGAGGTTGATATATGCAAGATTAAGTTCTACATATGTCATGTGATAAGGAATCCCCAGCTGGGACTTGAATCAATTCGAATTGCCGGTGCTCCGTGGATATGGAGACTTGATTCATTACAGAAGTAATGTAGGACTGGTGAATTACTAAAATATGAGAAAAGAATGGAATGAGAAGGAATGGAATATGGGAAAAGTACATTTAGTTTGAGATAATGAACTAAAAGGACTTAGGGGTAAAATTTGAAAATAGGATAAGAATAGTAAGCTTTTGGCAAAGGACTTTGAATTTTGCTACATCCTTACCTTGTCCCAAACCCTGCATCTCTAAAAGTCTTACACCCCTTTACGTCGGGTTAGTCTTGTTGAGTACTTTTGTACTCAGGGTTTGTTAACTCTTGTTGCAGGTGAGTCGCATGCGCAGGCTTGTTTTGGTCCCTGCTGCATGTCGGTGTTTGAAGTCAATGACGATGAGGAGTAATGAATGGCCTTTGGACAAGGCACTAGTTTGTATGATAAATAAAGTTAATGTAATATTATCCCGCTACTATGGTTGTATGACACTTATGGTATTGTAAGTTTGAAAACAACTGGTTTGTAAACTATGTTATCTTAAGACTTCCGCTATCTTTACTCTGATGTATATATTTGAAGAAACTATTGTAATCTGCAATGTCTGTGATTGGGATCCTGTTGAAAAGAGAATCGTGGATGATTCGGGTTTCCCGAGGACACCCGACAGACCTATTGAGTTGTTGGGAACTCATGAACGCTATCCGAGGTCTGTTAAGACAACGATAGGTGCACGTGGGCCCAATTTTCTTAGGAGGGCGCACAAGTCAAACCACGACACTTGGGACCGTACCCTACATAGAACAGTACTCTGCAACCGCCCTGACACAAATAGTGTTGTAGGCGCCTACATTTCCCCTACAGTATTGTGGGCGCCATTAAACTCCCATACGGTAAGGTTCCCCCACATGCCTCTGGGCATCGATAGTGTTGTGGGCACCAGGATTTACCGTACCAAGTGCACATGGTGAAACTCCTCACATACCTCTAGGCATCAACAGTGTATGCAGGTACCAACATCTGCCATACCCAAACAAGACGATGGAACCTCCCATGTGCATCTGACATCCAACAGTGTTGCGGACGCCTACCATCATCATGTACCCGTCGGCATGGCCAACAAGGCTTAGAAGTATTCGTACTCTCTCCCTCTCACCTGTAAGGCCATCCCCTTCATCTATAAAAGGGGATGCGCTCACTCCCAATAGACCAAGTTGATTCAAATCGATACAAGTTAATCTAGATCGACCAAGTTCACTAGCTCACAACCACAGAACCGCCAGGTTCGGACCTCAAGCACATGCTTGAACACTTAGCTCATAGCGGAGCTCCTATCGCTCTCGGCCCTTCCGACCGAAGCTAACCTGACCTCTTGTACACCCCATCTTTCTCCCTCTTGTTTTTTAACCCCACTGTAAACTTCGAGCACCTGGGCTCAGGAATAAAGTCACCGACTGACTCAATCTGGATGTAGGGCACCTTGCCTGAACTAGTATAAACCCTATGTCATTGAGTGCTAGGCCACCTCCGATCACAACATATGGCAAAACTACAAATATTTATGTGTTGGTCACTTTCTGCACCGACATGAGTCATAGAGAATATTGACCGAGCTAGAAAGCAATGTCTTTGGCGTGGCAATGATACTGAGAAAAAAGGGGGCAACTTGGTTGCCTGGCCGATGGTACAACAGCCTAAAGATAAAGGTGGTCTCGGCATACTCAATCTTAGGCTATAGAATGATGCTCTACTCCTAAAACAGCTGCACAAATTCTAAAATAAAATGGACATCCCATGGGTCAACCTGATTTGGAGCAAATATTATCACTCAAAAGTACCGCATGTGGCCAGAGAGATGGGGTCTTTCTGGTGGAAGGATATACTTCGATTGAATCCACTATACTGAGGTATTGCTAACTGCACAATTGGTGATGGTACTATGGTTAGCTTCTAGAATGACAGGTGGATGGGTTTGGTGCTCTCAGTGCAGTATCCGAGGCTAGCCTCATTTGCTAGACAAGAGAACATCTCGATCTTTGAAATAATGCAGGTTGAGGATCTGGAGACACTCTTCATAATGCCACTATCTCAACAGACATTTGCTAAGTTTGATAGCCTATAGGAACAACACCAGGATGTATACTATGATGATAGTTCTAGAGATCAATGGACACCGACATGGGGATCCTCATACTCCTCTCAAAGATTTTACTCCCATGTTTTCTCATAGATAGAGGCACACCCAATTTTCAAGATCATCTAGAAATCAAGATGTACGCCACGAATTAAGTTCTTTGTCTGGTTAGTGTTGGTGGACCAGTTGAACACAAAAGAGATGTTGTAGTGGAGGCACATAAACATCTAGGATGATGTTAATTGTGTCATGTGCAATAATGGCACGTCGGAGACCATCGATCATCTTTTCTTTGACTGCCCCTTTGCACAAGATTGTTGGGCAGCCATCCAAATCAACTGGGATGAATCACTTGATCTGCTTGACAGGTTGATCAGAGGATGAGATACACATTAGTTGCCCTTTTTCACGAAGGCAGCAATGATTGCAGCTTGGGAGCTATGGAAACTACGCAACGATAAGGTCTTCCAAGGAAGGGATACTACACCGGCATTGCGGTTGTCAAATTTCAAAAGTCAATGTATTCTTTAGTCTTTTAGATTCAAGGAGGATCTTAGGTCCTCCTTCTGCTTCTGGCTTGATGCTTTTAGTTAATTTCTTATTGTAAGTAAACTGTAAACTCCAAAGTTTTTATTAAATTTATGTAAAATCTTTTGTGGGGATCTCCCCCACAGCCTTTTACCATCAAAAAAACATTCTCATAACTGGATACCTTCGATGACTGAAAACCAGCCTATAATGTAACAGATAAGCTACCATGAAACTTGGGATAGATCGGACCACGCCACATTTTGCTTTGAGGGTGACATGAACTAGTTGTAAAGGAAGAATCCTAAACCAAAGAGGGCGATATGAGCCAATTGAACAAACCAATTTCCCATAGACATGAGGAAATTGTCTCTACCTTCTTTGTGGTGCCCAACAAAACAAGTTGTCGCTCATGCTGCACACGAAGCTCCTTCCTATGAATCCACCTCTATATCTAGCCTTAGCACCGTAGGATTTTGCCATTAGCGGTGGTGCAGTTCCTCATAGTTTCTGAGAGATAGACCTAGTTGTCCCTCCAAGAAGTGATAGATGTTGCAGTTGACCCTGAGGGTGTGCCTTCTTCTTGTGGTTCCACCACAACATCCCTCTTTGGTCACTGATATGGGACAATGAGGGGGAGGTCACAACTATGTGATTGGGGGTATGGTGAGAGGTAGATGACAACAACATAGCATGGTGAGGTATTATGGTCATGGTTACGGATAGAGATGTATGCGGTGTGGAGATCGTGAATGTTTGGAGTGTAGATAGAAGATAGAGGCTAACAAAACCACAGTGGGTAGATGATGCAGACATTTATGTCTTTATAGTAGTTGACAAGAGAGTATGAATAACAGTGTCCACAAAGGATAAGATATAGTGAATGTTAAAGATCACATATCCAACATTATAATTTCAACAAAATTTTATAAATTTATTTATATACGATCCACATGTAAGGATTTATTTATTTAATTACTCTCCCATCTCCCCAAACATGTCACAATCTTCTCTAGGGCTCAAATCAGGTTTGCTCCACCCACGCCAGCGTTGTCCTCATGCACGAATTGTGCATGTCACTACCCTCTGCCTTGACCCATCGACAGTCGCCCTCATGTAAGGAAAATGGACCATTGGCACATTTAGTTTGGATTTTGGTGTTTGATGATCAACACAATCAAGTTGGAGTAATATGTTTGCAAGTGCTTGTTTTGTAGTCCAATAGGGTGCAAATGTGACTTAAACAGAGGCGATGTGGTGATCTAATTATCAATACATCAAGCAAGACCATAAAAGCATCATTGAAGCACTTAGAAGATCAAGCAAGTCCATGCCACAGAGATGGAACCAAGTCCGGACGCAAAGATCACAAAGAAGTGAAGACAAGGATGGGTGCCAGGGGTGTCGGACCCTGACATGCATAGCATCGGACCATGACTCCTGAGTCCGGCGCATAGGGTATGGTTAGGAAGGCGTCAGAACTGGTGAACAGTACTAGCGTCGGACCATCCATCCCCAGTTCGGAGGTTTCCAGAGAGGTTCAAGGGCGTCGGACCTAGTTCGCCCAGAGAGCATCGGACCAAGGCATGCCAGTCCGACGGTGTTGAAAAACAACACCGAGAGATTAAGGGGGCGCCATACCAGTCTTACGAGGACCCCACATGTCAGCCACAAGGAGGTGGCAATGATCGACTAACGGCTACTGACTCAGTAGCTGTTAGCATGGGCATGGGACCAAGACACCATGGTACGATGGTCCTGAGGCCCAGGGTCCAATGACGGTTGACTGAGTTGCCCACCAAGGTGCCCAACAGCTCTATTTGGTTGGTGGCCTATTTATACCCCCATTGCCGGCCAAATGGAAGGGGTTAGAGATCAAGAAAGTGTTGCAAGAGTTGAGACACATTTTTAGTTACTCTAGCCACTGAAGTGCTTAGTGAAATATTTGATGATTAGCATAGGTGCTTTGCTTTGCTCTAGGTATGTGTTAGGCCTAGTATTCAGTGAGGTTTGCACACCTGTTACCACTCGGTGCTTGCACGCACCATTGTTGTACATCAGAGGGGCTTTGAAAGGTCCTAAATGGCTAGAGGGGGTGAATAGCCTAATAAAATCTCTACAAAACACTAGAGCAACCAATTAGATAATTAAAAGGCGAATTGTGAGTTTTGTTCTAGCTCTAGAGAAAAGGCAAGCCACCTACGATAATTTTAGTTACTATGATCACTATAGCAAACAATGGCTATGTCTCTACCTCTAAACTAGTAAGCTAGCTAGCACAAGAGTAAGCAACAACTAATTACTTCTATGCTACACTAGAAAGCTACACTAGCAAGGCAAACTACATCTACACAAGATATGTAAGAAAGTAATACAAGAGAGGTAGAGGGAGTATACCAATGCCGGGCAAGAGATGAATCAATCACAATATGAACACCAAGAGAAATCCAACGAGACAATTGACACACAATTTTTTTCTCAAGGTTCACTTGCTTGCTGACATGCTAGTCCTCGTTATGTCGACTATTCACTTGGTGGTTCGCAAGCTAATAGGCTGAAAGGTCCTAAATGGCTAGAGGGGGGGTGAATAGCCTATAAAAATTTATATAACAGCACTAAGACAAGGATGTTAGAAAATTAAATGGCAAAATGCTAATTTTGCGCTAGCACTACTAAAGGGTTGCAAGCCACCTATCCATAAGTCTAGTATATATGTTCTCTATGTCACACAAAGGCTAAGTCACTAACTCAACTAACTAGAGAGCAAGCTAATTACAACTAAGAGCTACAAGGTACACTAGAGAGCTAAAAAAGCTAGGCAAGCTACCACTAAACAAGATATAGAACAAAGTAATGCGAGAGAGGTCAAGATGGTGATACCGCCATGGAAAGTGATCAATCAATGAAATCCAAATGAATACCAAGGGACAAATGACATAATTTTTATCCCAAGGTTCACTTGCTTGCCGGCAAGCTAGTCCCCGTTGTGTCGGCCGCTTCACTTGGTGGTTCATGAGCTAATTGGCTTGACAAGCCAAGCCTTACACAAAGGCACCGCAAGAACCTACACAAGAGAGGGCGCTCAGCAACACGAGCAATCTACTAGAGGTGCTTTTGGCGCTTAGCCAGGGAATAAGCCTAAGAACCCCTAACAAATCCACTAGGAGATGGCCATGAACAATAACCAACCCGTGCCAACACTCCTTCACTACTCCAAGCCATCTCGCCATCGGCAAATGCCAAGAGTAACAAGAAAACCGCAGCAAGAACGATCCCCAAGTGCCACTAGATGCAAACTCACGAGCAAATGTACTTTGGATCTCTCTCAACTCACTTGGATGATGAATCAATCAAGAGAATGAGTGGGAAGGGGTTTGCTCAGCTCAAAGGTGCTATCAAGTGTAAGAATGACCAAGAAAGTGAGCCAAATCTAGCCATGGGGCTTAAATAGAAGTTCCAAACTGTAACACCTCGGGTGTTAGCCTTGCATAACTTGACTTGCATAACATGAGCATGAGCATCAAGCATTCATAAATCATCATTTACAATTGAAACATTGATGGAAACATATGAAACATTGCTTGTTATCTCGTGTTTCTTGAAACATATGCAACGTTTGCTTATTTTTGCATGTTTCTTGTACATATGCAAATGATCATGAATGTAAACATGTACTTGGTAGATTTGAGTCACCAAAATATTTGGCAATGCTTAGGTTCACAAATGGAACATGGATCATGAATGTCATTTTCCATGGTCAAGTCTTCAAGGCATATTTCATGTGATTACTTTAAATAGCTCTATGAGTGACTACTACGTGAAATGATTGAATGACCTTGCAAATTGCTTAAACATGCTTAGGATATCATTATGAACAACTTTGATATTCATGGTTAGGGGTAAATAGGTCATTAAGCCATGCTTTGATGTGTTTCATCTTTTAAATGTGACAAGTTTGACCAATTTGGAACTAGGTGTTAGAGACCTTGCATGGAGGAGATCACTAAAGCAAAGTTGTAGTATTTGGCATAAGGAACAACTTTTATTTTTGGGTCATTGATTGATTCAGCTCCTAACATGTGTGAAATTGGATCACAAAAATCAGAAAAAATCAACAATTCAACACTTAAGAAAATTTTGCTAAGTCCTGGTTCACTAACAGTCTGACAGCCTGACTTTGGAATGAAATAACTTGAGTTTGGTTGAGTGTTGGAGCATGATCCTTTAATAACAATTGGAGACAGTACTTAGGGCTACAATTTTCGTTTACAAATCATTCACTGAATCACCCTGTGTCGACGGCAAATTCAACTCGAAATCTCATCGTCAGGCTCGGCTTCGCGTTGTCTGACGAACTGAATCGCCCAGCTCGATGGCCGACTGGCTTTAGACATCGCGCGCCGCATGGAGGCTGCGACGGCCGTGCGTCACTGGCGCCTCGCCGCGTGTGGCTCGGCCAGGCCAGAGCACGGCTTTAGCACCCCCGCACTCGCCCGCTCCCTCCCGTGCTCCCCATTTCATTTTCCTCGGCCTTCCTCCTCGTCGCAGCGCCAGCAGCAGTCGCCGAGCTCCCGTAGCTCCGCCGTCGCCATAACCGTGCATAAGCTCGTGCCTAGCCACTCCATCGCCACCACCATAGCTCCACCACCACCCCAGCAGCGCACTGCCTCCTCCCGTGCCCGCTGACAGAGCTCGGTAAGCCCCAACGCCATGCAAGTGCTCGTCGGAGCTTCCCCGCCTCGCCCGTCACCGTGGCTGGGGCACGTCCCTCCATCGGAGCCTGTGTAACCGTGCGCGTTAGGTTCGCCTGAGCCCAGGGATACTTGTCCGTGCCCCTTTGTGCCTCGCCGTGGCCTCTACCGGCGTACCACCGTAGTCCAGCCCCGCCGCTCTGCCATGGCCGCCGCCGTCATGTCTAGAGTCGACAATAGGGCCGACCAACTGGTTCATTAGACACGTCAGGTCGAGTAGGTTGCTCGGTGAAGATGTCAACGCCGGCGAAGCTCGCCGTCGACGAGCCATAGCCGCGCAGTGCCAAGCAGCGCCGCTGCTCTGTTTCGTCTCAATGACATGTGGGTCCAACTGACGTGTGGGTCCCACCGGTCAGCGACAGCAGTGTTGAGGGCTAGTTCAAAAATTCCAGATTCAAGTGTGATTTGTGATTTTTGTATCTTCAGTTTGGTAGCTCCTAAATTTGTGAAATAAATTTTGTAGTGTTCCTTAGGAAGTGTAGTATTTAGGAAAAATATGTTTTTAACATTTACAGTAGAAAGTTTTGGAGATTTAAATAGGGATTTGAAATGTGCTTTTGAATGCATTCAAATTTGTTTATTTTATATCTAGAGTTCCTGTGCTCCAAAAATTATGAAATTTTTGGGGTAAGCTAATCTTAGCATATATGAGCTCTGGTAAAAATTTGAGGACCAGTGCATGGGTAGATTTATAGTTATAGATTTTTCTTTTATGGATAGTCAATCCTTGCATGAATTTTTATAAATTATTATGAGTCCAAAATTCATGAAATTTGTTGGAGGTAATCCTAGTACCATATGGATGTTAAGGAAAATAGGAAATCTATTGCTCGACACTTTTCAATAGGATTTTCCATTTATGCTATTTCAAGCCTTGCTTCCTTGTCATTTTTGTATAGGATGTTCTACTTGGTAAAATGACATGAAATTTTTATAGTAGTCCTTTGATAGCATTAGTAAGGCACTGTAAATTTTTGAGAATTTATGAAGTGTATCTGATATATGTTTATTATTTAACCTAGATATCTAAATAAAATAATAAAGGCAATTAAATAAATAGTTTGGGCTTCACCATTATATTATCTTAAATGTATTTGGTATGCTTAAACTGTTGGTAGATTCTATGTTGTCAAATTTTGAATGATTACATGAAGTAGAAGTATTATTACTTTATATTGCATATTAAATAGTTTCCGGACTGATTCTAGAGTTTGATGAGTTGCATGTTGAAACTGATGTGTACTGTAAATATGGTTAATAACAAAGTTGTAGAGAATTTGATAAGCTTTCCAGAAAGTCCAGGATCACTGTTTTTGGATTAGTAGAACTCTAGTTATGAGTGAAACAAGTAGCTACTGTTTGTGGCATGGTCGATGCATTGTAGGAGTAATTAAGTAATAATCGAGAAGAGATATGCACCTACTCAATAAATATGATGCACTTGTTAACATTTATGCATTCGTAATACTTATGCCATACTCATGCATCTAGGATCGGAGGAAGAGATCACGTTGCTGGAATTCGAAGAAGCAGAGGAAGGGAACCAGCAGGAGGATCCACAAGCCGCAGCTCCCGAAGGCGTGGAGCAGAACCCTGAAGAGCTTCCGGAGTGCCCTGACCACCGGAATTCAAGGAGTTTCTGGACACAAAGCCTCCGATCTTTAAGGTGGCTGAGGAACCACTATAGGCCGATGAGTGGCTGAATACCATTGAGCAGAAATTCCGTCTGTTGAGGGTCACGGAGCACCTGAAAGCAGAGTATGCTTCTCATCAATTGCAAGGACCAGCAGGGATCTGGTGGACACATTTCCTGTCATCCTTGCCTGCTAATGCGCGAGTGACCTAGGAACAATTCAAGCTGGCTTTTAGGGGACACCATATTCCCCCGGGCCTGATGTGCATGAAAGCAGCCGAATTTATGAGGCTCACTCAGGGAACAAAGTCACTCACAGAATATATGCACGCATTCAACAACTTGTTAAGATATGCTCCCAGTTTCATGGATACCGAGGAGAAAAAGATAGAGAGTTTCAAGCGAGGTTTGGGTACTAAACTGATGAAGACTATGGCAAATTCTCGATGTGCTACGTACAATGAGTTTATTAGTGATGCCTTGACCCAAGAAAACCACAACAACATGCATGCAGTTGCTAAAGGTCGCAAGAGGGCATATGAGGCTGGTGCATCCAGATCTTTCCAGTCAAAAGCACCTATCATAGCTAGGCCACAATTCCGTCCACCTGCACCCAAGTTTAGGCCTCCACCACTGAAAGCTCAGAATAATAGGCCACAGAAACCATTCTGTAAGGCGTTCACTATTGCCTTACCAAAAGGAAATGGGAATCAGGACAGCTCCACCGGATTCAGAAGTAATCAACCATGTTTCAACTGCAACCAACTGGGTCATTGGTCCAAGGAATGCCCCCACCCCAAGAGGAATGGCAACCCAAATCAGAACAATCAAAGGCAGGTGAATGCCAGGGCACATCAGGGACAAGTGCATTATACCACTGTGGAGGAAGTGCCCGCCAGAGAAGTTGTCATGGCTGGTATGTTTCTCGTCAACAAGCATCCCGCTGTTGTTTTATTTGATTTAGGAGCTTCTCATTCATTTATGAGTCAAGCATTTGCATCTAGACATGATCAAGAAATAATAGAAGTAAGGAAAGGGGGTTTTAACATAAGTTCAGCAGGGGGAACCGTTACTACCAAAAAGATAGTCAAAAATGTACTCATCTCGATACAAGGGAGGGAGTACACAACAGATTTGATAATATTGATGGGGTTGTCGATAAGTGTAATCTTAGGCATGAATTGGATGAAGTATCATGGTGCTCTTATTGACACTAGCACCCGTACCATCATGTTGAGAGAACCCACGTGAGGGAATGCTTTTCTAGTCCCACTCTCCCATGATTTTGAACCCCAACATTTAGCCTGTGCTATCCAAACCACCACAATATGTGATATCCCCGTGGTTTGTGAGTTTCTGGATGTATTTCCAGAGGAATTACCAGGTCTACCACCGGATAGGGACGTGGAATTTAAGATCGAATTAGTGCCAGGTACCGCACCCATATCCAGAAGGCCCTATAGAATGCCACCCAATGAGTTAGCGGAACTTAAAGTCCAATTGCAAGATCTATTGGACAAGGGTCTTATCCAACCTAGCTCATCTCCGTGGGGATGTCCAGCTTTGTTTGTGAAAAAGAAGGATAAGTCACTGAGAATGTGTGTAGATTATAGACCACTCAATGCGGTGACCATCAAGAACAAATATCCGTTGCCCTGCATAGACATCTTGTTTGATCAGCTAGCGAAGGCAAAGGTATTCTCCAAAATTGACTTGAGATCAGGTTACCATCAGATAAAGATCAGACCGGAGGATATACCTAAAACTGCTTTCTCTACTAGGTACGGCTTATACGAGTATTTGGTTATGTCTTTCGGACTAACAAATGCTCCAGCCTATTTCATGTACCTGATGAACTCGGTATTCATGCCCGAACTTGATAAGTTTGTGGTCGTGTTTATCGACGACATATTGATTTATTCAGAAAAAGAGTCAGATCATGAAGAGCATCTAAGGATTGTCCTATCCAGACTGAGGGAGGATAAGCTATATGCCAAGTTTAGCAAATGTGAATTTTGGATGAGCAAAGTACCTTTCTTAGGTCACATTTTATCAAGAGATGGAATCTCAGTAGACCCATCCAAAGTACAAGAGGTCATGGATTGGAAAGCCCCAACTTCGGTTCATGAAGTTCAGAGTTTTCTAGGGTTAGCAGGATACTATCGTCGGTTCATTCCAGATTTCTCAAAGATAGCTAAGCCTATGACCAGACTACTTCAGAAAGATGAGAAGTACAAATGGACACCAGAATGTGAAACAGCTTTTCACACCCTCAGAACTTTGTTGACTACAGCACCTGTGTTAGCACAACCAGACATTGAAAAGCCGTTTGATGTATTTTATGATGCATCAGGAATAGGTTTGGGATGTGTACTTATGCAAGAAGGGAGAGTAATTGCATATGCCTCTCGGCAATTGAGAAAACATGAAGTCAACTACCCTACACATGATTTGGAACTTGCAGCCGTTGTCCATGCATTAAAGATATGGAGACATTATTTGTTGGGCAATGTATGTCATATCTATACTGACCACAAAAGTCTCAAGTATATCTTTACCCAGCCTGAGCTTAACATGAGACAATGAAGATGGTTAGAATTGATTAAGGACTACAATTTAGAAGTGCATTACCATCTGGGAAAAGCTAATGTAGTAGCCGATGCACTCAGTCGAAAATCCCATTGCAACACTGTGGAAGCATTGTTGGAAGATGGATTCAACTTGTTACATCCTGCTGTACTACACAATATCACAATCAGTTGTTCACTTGAGAGCAAAATCATAGAGCTATAGCAGACAGATGTAGGAATAAGTCACATCAAGAGAAAAATGCAAGAGCAAGAAACCAAACATTTTAGATTGGACGAAAGAGGTGTATTATGGTTTGAGGACCGGTTAGTGGTACCAAAAGACCGTGAGCTAAGGAATCAAATTTTAGAAGAAGCTCACTCATCCAAATTGTCTATCCATCCGGGTAGTAGTAAAATGTATCAAGATTTAAGAACCCATTTTTGGTGGACTAAGATGAAGAAAGAGATCGCAGCCTATGTTGCTAGGTGTGATAACTGCAGTAGAGTGAAAGCCGTCCATATGAAAACTGCTGGATTACTTCAGCCATTGCCTATTCTAGGATGGAAATGGGAGGAAATCAGCATGGATTTTATCACAGGCCTTCCAACGACACCACAAGGTCATGATTCAATATGGGTTATTGTTGATCGTCTCACCAAGTCAGCACATTTTGTACCTGTTCACACAACATATCACATGGGGAAATATTCTGAGTTATATGTTTCCCAGATCGTGAGACTGCATGGGGTACCCAGGACCATAATATCAGATCGAGGACCACAGTTCATAGCTCGTTTCTGGGAGCACTTACACCAGGCTTTGGGAACCAAGCTAATCAGAAGTTTAGCTTATCATCCGCAAACTTCAGGACAGACAGAGCGAGTGAACCAAATCCTAGAAGATTTACTTAGAGCTTGTGTTATATCTTCAAAAGGTTCATGGGAGAAATGGTTACCTTTAGCTAAATTCTCCTATAACAACAGTTATCAAGCGAGTATCAAAATGGCTCCATTTGAAGCCTTGTATGGTAGAAAGTGCAGAACTCCATTGAATTGGATTGAGCCCGGTGAAAGGAGATACTTTGGTATTGATTTTGTCAATGAAGCCGAAGAGCAAGTACGTATCATCCAACAACACATGAAGGCAGCTCAATCAAGACAAAAGAGTTATGCCGACAGAAGAAGAAGACCACTAACTTTTGAAGTGGGTGACTATGTATACTTGAGAGTATCACCCATGAAAGGTGTGAAAAGATTTGGGATGAAAAAGAAGCTTTCACCAAGATATGTAGGGCCATACAAAATTTTGGAACAAAAAGGGAGGGTTGCGTATAAGTTACAACTTCCACCAGAGATGAGTGCAATCTTTGATGTGTTCCATGTTTCTCAGTTAAAGAAATGTCTTCAAGTACCGAAAGAAGCTATTGCACCCACCAACGTGCAGCTTCAATCGGATTTGACCTATGAAGAAAAGCCAATTCGAGTATTAGAGGAGATGGAGAGAGTAACAAGGAGTAAGATTATTAAGTTCTATAAGGTGGTGTGGAACAATCATAGTGAACAAGATGCTATGTGGGAAAGAGAAGATTATCTACGAGAAGTTTATCCCGCCTTTTTCTAAGAATGGTAGGTCTTGCAAATCTGGGGACGAGATTTTTATAAGGGGGAGGGGCTGTAACACCTCGGGTGTTAGCGTTGCATAACTTGACTTGCATAACATGAGCATGAGCATCAAGCATTCATAAATCATCATTTACAATTGAAACATTGATGGAAACATATGAAACATTGCTTGTTATCTCGTGTTTCTTGAAACATATGCAACGTTTGCTTATTTTTGCATGTTTCTTGTACATATGCAAATGATCATGAATGTAAACATGTACTTGGTAGATTTGAGTCACCAAAATATTTGGCAATGCTTAGGTTCACAAATGGAACATGGATCATGAATGTCATTTTCCATGGTCAAGTCTTCAAGGCATATTTCATGTGATTACTTTAAATAGCTCTATGAGTGACTACTACGTGAAATGATTGAATGACCTTGCAAATTGCTTAAACATGCTTAGGATATCATTATGAACAACTTTGATATTCATGGTTAGGGGTAAATAGGTCATTAAGCCATGCTTTGATGTGTTTCATCTTTTAAATGTGACAAGTTTGACCAATTTGGAACTAGGTGTTAGAGACCTTGCATGGAGGAGATCACTAAAGCAAAGTTGTAGTATTTGGCATAAGGAACAACTTTTATTTTTGGGTCATTGATTGATTCAGCTCCTAACATGTGTGAAATTGGATCACAAAAATCAGAAAAATCAACAATTCAACACTTAAGAAAATTTTGCTAAGTCCTGGTTCACTAACAGTCTGACAGCCTGACTTTGGAATGAAATAACTTGAGTTTGGTTGAGTGTTGGAGCATGATCCTTTAATAACAATTGGAGACGGTACTTAGGGCTACAATTTTCGTTTACAAATCATTCGCTGAATCACCCTGTTCGACGGCAAATTCAACTCGAAATGTGCTATTGAAATGCATTCAAATTTGTTTATTTTATATCTAGAGTTCCTGTGCTCCAAAAATTATGAAATTTTTGGGGTAAGCTAATCTTAGCATATATGAGCTCTGGTAAAAATTTGAGGACCAGTGCATGGGTAGATTTATAGTTATAGATTTTTCTTTTATGGATAGTCAATCCTTGCATGAATTTTTATAAATTATTATGAGTCCAAAATTCATGAAATTTGTTGGAGGTAATCCTAGTACCATATGGATGTTAAGAAAAATAGGAAATCTATTGCTCGACACTTTTCAATAGGATTTTCCATTTATGTTATTTCAAGCCTTGCTTCCTTGTCATTTTTGTATAGGATGTTCTACTTGGTAAAATGACATGAAATTTTTATAGTAGTCCTTTGATAGCATTAGTAAGGCACTGTAAATTTTTGAGAATTTATGAAGTGTATCTGATATATGTTTATTATTTAACCTAGATATCTAAATAAAATAATAAAGGCAATTAAATAAATAGTTTGGGCTTCACCATTATATTATCTTAAATGTATTTGGTATGCTTAAACTGTTGGTAGATTCTATGTTGTCAAATTTTGAATGATTACATGAAGTAGAAGTATTATTACTTTATATTGCATATTAAATAGTTTCCGGACTGATTCTAGAGTTTGATGAGTTGCATGTTGAAACTGATGTGTACTGTAAATATGGTTAATAACAAAGTTGTAGAGAATTTGATAAGCTTTCCAGAAAGTCTAGGATCACTGTTTTTGGATTAGCAGAACTCCAGTTATGAGTGAAACAAGTAGCTACTGTTTGTGGCATGGTCGATGCATTGTAGGAGTAATTAAGTAATAATCGAGAAGAGATATGCACCTACTCAATAAATATGATGCACTTGTTAACATTTATGCATTCGTAATACTTATGCCATACTCATGCATCTAGGATCGGAGGAAGAGATCACGTTGCTGGAATTCGAAGAAGCAGAGGAAGGGAACCAGCAGGAGGATCCACAAGCCGCAGCTCCCGAAGGCGTGGAGCAGAACCCTGAAGAGCTTCTGGAGTGCCCTGACCACCATCCTACTTCCTTTCTGCGAGGCAAGCCCTGGAGCATTATAAGTCTCCTAGTAATTTACAAATGTTTACTTACGTATTTATGGTTGATGCATTAGGTTATAAGAGTTGAATGAAACCACTTGATGCATGTACATTCCTTGTCCAGATATTACACCTTTAACTGGTATAGGTCCAGGATCGAATAAACGCTTAGCCATGCTTAGACCGGTAGAAGTCGGGTGATGTTCTGTCACCTGCGAGATATAGGTGGATACCAGAGCACGGTTGGCTATATCTGCCATCGTGGAACTGAACCATGAGGTAAAAGTAAATCAAGACCGAACGGGAGGTCGATAGAGAAGCAACAAGACATGGAGGTCTTGGGTGTGGATCTATCCCCGTCTGTGTCAATCAAGGACCGTACCGTTGTTGGAACTTCTGACAAGATTAAACGCATGCCTCTCACTTAGCTGGCCGGATAACTCGTTCCGACCGCGAAGCCGAGTAATTCAACTCAGGCCGGGAATCGTTCTGTTGTGCGCTCCTTCCGGGGAACGATCAGACTGAGCCCAAGGGCAGGCTTGGCCTAAGCATCCTGGCATCTGGTGTTCCAGATTGTGTGGCATAGTACGGACCCGCGAAATGTGTACCGGAGTTGTACCAAAGGTGACCTAAGGCTATCGTGGCTGGTAGACCTGGGTTTGTGTTAGGAATAAATTCCCAGCTGGTTGAAATCGATTCGAATCGCCGTCTCTCCCGGATAGTGAGAAACTTGACTAGCTCCAACATCGTAGTAACTGTGTTATGGAACATGATGGTTCGGATGAAAATGGAATTACAATACCTGCTATGGTTACTATTGTATGCTTCTAAATGATATACCACATATTTGGCACAGGATAGTTGCTAATCTAGAAATGGATAGTTATAATTAACTTGATAAAGGAATCTTAATTGTACAACGGATCAATTGCCTTTTACGCAAAATGTTGTCAAGTTACGTCCACTTATACAGCCTTGCATAATCCTTGGAGTCATTTTATTTCTGGTTCATGACGGGTAAGTCTAGCTGAGTACCTTCTCGTACTCAGGGTTTATTTTCCCATTGTTGTAGATGGCACTGTGTATCATGGTTATTGCAAGAGTTGCTTCTATCCCGCTGTGGATGAGGAGTAAGCCTTGGGCAGGCTTCTTATTAATCCTTCTACATGCTTTTGTGGACCGTGATCGTATCTTGGCACTGTACTAAACTATGTTGGAAACGTTACTTTCAAACTTAATTTGCTTCCGCTTTTATCTATCAAACTCGGTTTGTAATAACTTTTATTCGTACTCTGATGGAGAAAAGTATCTGTGAACTTTATGTAATATGTGGCATGTATGTTGAATCCTGTACGATCTTGGTTGTTGTAAATCGTTTATCGAGACCCGTCGTGGTACTCGATGGACTACCGGGTTTATATGGGTCCAAGTATAACAGTGCGACCGCTTGCGGATTGCCATTGTACTTGTATTCTTATAAATTGGTCGGTTCTGCGACAGCTGGCATCAGAGCAAGATTCAACGTTAATTGTCACAAGTGTATTTAAAACAAAAGTTTTTGTTTTCCAAAAACCCTTCTCTAGCAACTAATAGTTATATAATAGGTATTTGAAATCTAAAGTGTGCCAATGATCACTTTCCTTATGCCCAAATTAAGGACTATTAGGTGGCTATTTAAGTACTAACATGGGGGTTTTTACTTCGTCGTCCATACGGCGTGCTATTGTATGGATGCCATTCACTTGAGTGGTAATGTATGGATCAAATGCCTCTACGCCAAGGTAAGATGAGTGTATGACCGCAAGATGTGAGCGTGCGGTCGGGAAGAGTTAGCTTTGGTACGGCTATGTATGCATGCTTGCATGTGTATATGGTACGTATTTAATTGTGGGCTTAAATTTTTGTCGGGTAGATTGATACGGAAGTATATGTATGGGTATACATATATGAAAGTATTTACAATTACATTCTGCATATTTCATTATGGATTTAGGGCTGAAATGAAATTTTATGCAGGTACACTAACAACGAAACGTGTAGCTCGACTAGTTACGCTATTTATGAGAGAACGTATGTATGCCACAGTGTCTACCGTTAGAAACAAATTTTTCCTAAGTTTGTGAGGACGTACGGCACGAGCATGCATCATGTTAAATTACCATGCACATAACTACATTGTTCCTCCCCTTATAAAATTCTTACTCAGTTATGTAACTCTTATCCATTATGGCATTGTCTCACCAAGGGGTACATGTTAATGGTGCAGATGGCACGCACCAAGCAGACTACTCGCAAGTCCACCGGAGGCAGAGCTCCTAGCCGTCAGCTTGCTCCACGTACCCGTCAACGTCACACGTTCCTTGGAGAGTTTGGGATGCCTACACTCTTGTGGAGAGTGCTCAGCCATGTAGGCTATCCTGATGGAATGGAACCCCGCTACTTCTGGGCGAATGAGCGGTTGGGAGAAGGTCTCTTAGTTACTGTGGAGGCCATTGTTCGTCCCCGAGGTGACGATTCTGAGTGGACAGGCTGGTGTTATGAGTCAACTGGCAGGACTGCTGAAGAAGCAGCTGGCAGGGCAGCCTTTGGGATCCTGAGGGATATCATGGATCGTTTTCCTCAGGAGCTGGCAGCCGCTTTGGTTGGAGTTTTTCTGAGGGGCAACCCCTCCACTGACTCATGGCAGCAGGCAAGAGGAAGACCCTTGGAGATTGGTGCAGCAGAAGGGCAGAACAGTGATAACCCTGCCATGAGCGCCATGTTCGTAATGATGAGAGTGTTAGATGGAGTAGAAGGTAGCCTCAGACGTGTGTCTGGTGCTCTTGGTCATGCCCATGAGGACCGACGTCAGCTTCAGAGGGAGCATGACGCCGAGATTGAGAGGCTCACTGAAGAGATGACTCAGTTAACTCACCAGCGAAATGCAGCCTAGATCAGGGAAGATGTCCTGAGAGCTCGACAGTTTGAGCTGGGATAGCAGCTGGCCAATGCGGAAGAATACAACGATAATCTACATGAAGAGGTTCATCTACTGAACAATCAGCTCCACCCTTATGTCCCACCTGGAGCCGCAGAAATGGATCTAGAAGGGTATGAGGAAGAAGAAGTGGAGCCTAAAGAAGAAGTAGAACTTGAGGAAGGAGATGATCCTATGTCTGACCTCGATAGTGATCATGATGAGGATTAGATCGCTTAGCACTTAGTGTAAGGACTAATGTATCACCTTTATTCATGTAATGGACCTGTAGTTTGAATTTGGCATTAGTAACCAGACTATCATGTAATGTTGATTAATCGCATGTTTGGATGAACATCAATGCAATTCCAGTCCTTTGTTGGTGATCACGATTTAAATTTGCATGAGTTATGAGCGCGATAAGTGGTCAAATTGGGGATGTCATGTTGCGAGAATGAATTATTATGCCTTTGTTTTTATTGTGATTTTGAGAATTTTCTCCAGTAATTTCAGTTTGGCAGGAGTACATAATTCTTCTGCAATCTCTTGACCTCAACCAATAATCGCTTATTGTTGCAACTTCGCAGATGACGCGCACCCGTGCAGGAGCTAGTAGCAGCCAGGATGGCAACCATGATGACTTGCCACCCCCACCGCCGCCGTCTGCTCAGGAATTCTTTACCCAGTTCCTGGGTAGCCAAAGGACAATGGAGGAAGCTTTGCGCCTTATCGCGCAAAACACTGCTCGTGGCCACCCACATCAACCAGGGGCCGAGCCAAATCAGCACAGTACATTCAAGGAGTTTCTGGACACAAAGCCTCCGATCTTTAAGGTGGCTGAGGAACCACTATAGGCCGATGAGTGGCTGAATACCATTGAGCAGAAATTCCGTCTGTTGAGGGTCACGGAGCACCTGAAAGCAGAGTATGCTTCTCATCAATTGCAAGGACCAGCAGGGATCTGGTGGACACATTTCCTGTCATCCTTGCCTGCTAATGCGCGAGTGACCTAGGAACAATTCAAGCTGGCTTTTAGGGGACACCATATTCCCCCGGGCCTGATGTGCATGAAAGCAGCCGAATTTATGAGGCTCACTTAGGGAACAAAGTCACTCACAGAATATATGCACGCATTCAACAACTTGTTAAGATATGCTCCCAGTTTCATGGATACCGAGGAGAAAAAGATAGAGAGTTTCAAGCGAGGTTTGGGTACTAAACTGATGAAGACTATGGCAAATTCTCGATGTGCTACGTACAATGAGTTTATTAGTGATGCCTTGACCCAAGAAAACCACAACAACATGCATGCAGTTGCTAAAGGTCGCAAGAGGGCATATGAGGCTGGTGCATCCAGATCTTTCCAGTCAAAAGCACCTATCATAGCTAGGCCACAATTCCGTCCACCTGCACCCAAGTTTAGGCCTCCACCACTGAAAGCTCAGAATAATAGGCCACAGAAACCATTCTGTAAGGCGTTCACTATTGCCTTACCAAAAGGAAATGGGAATCAGGACAGCTCCACCGGATTCAGAAGTAATCAACCATGTTTCAACTGCAACCAACTGGGTCATTGGTCCAAGGAATGCCCCCACCCCAAGAGGAATGGCAACCCAAATCAGAACAATCAAAGGCAGGTGAATGCCAGGGCACATCAGGGACAAGTGCATTATACCACTGTGGAGGAAGTGCCCGCCAGAGAAGTTGTCATGGCTGGTATGTTTCTCGTCAACAAGCATCCCGCTGTTGTTTTATTTGATTTAGGAGCTTCTCATTCATTTATGAGTCAAGCATTTGCATCTAGACATGATCAAGAAATAATAGAAGTAAGGAAAGGGGGTTTTAACATAAGTTCAGCAGGGGGAACCGTTACTACCAAAAAGATAGTAAAAAATGTACTCATCTCGATACAAGGGAGGGAGTACACAACAGATTTGATAATATTGATGGGGTTGTCGATAAGTGTAATCTTAGGCATGAATTGGATGAAGTATCATGGTGCTCTTATTGACACTAGCACCCGTACCATCATGTTGAGAGAACCCACGTGAGGGAATGCTTTTCTAGTCCCACTCTCCCATGATTTTGAACCCCAACATTTAGCCTGTGCTATCCAAACCACCACAATATGTGATATCCCCGTGGTTTGTGAGTTTCTGGATGTATTTCCAGAGGAATTACCAGGTCTACCACCGGATAGGGACGTGGAATTTAAGATCGAATTAGTGCCAGGTACCGCACCCATATCCAGAAGGCCCTATAGAATGCCACCCAATGAGTTAGCGGAACTTAAAGTCCAATTGCAAGATCTATTGGACAAGGGTCTTATCCAACCTAGCTCATCTCCGTGGGGATGTCCAGCTTTGTTTGTGAAAAAGAAGGATAAGTCACTGAGAATGTGTGTAGATTATAGACCACTCAATGCGGTGACCATCAAGAACAAATATCCGTTGCCCTGCATAGACATCTTGTTTGATCAGCTAGCGAAGGCAAAGGTATTCTCCAAAATTGACTTGAGATCAGGTTACCATCAGATAAAGATCAGACCGGAGGATATACCTAAAACTGCTTTCTCTACTAGGTACGGCTTATACGAGTATTTGGTTATGTCTTTCGGACTAACAAATGCTCCAGCCTATTTCATGTACCTGATGAACTCGGTATTCATGCCCGAACTTGATAAGTTTGTGGTCGTGTTTATCGACGACATATTGATTTATTCAGAAAAAGAGTCAGATCATGAAGAGCATCTAAGGATTGTCCTATCCAGACTGAGGGAGGATAAGCTATATGCCAAGTTTAGCAAATGTGAATTTTGGATGAGCAAAGTACCTTTCTTAGGTCACATTTTATCAAGAGATGGAATCTCAGTAGACCCATCCAAAGTACAAGAGGTCATGGATTGGAAAGCCCCAACTTCGGTTCATGAAGTTCAGAGTTTTCTAGGGTTAGCAGGATACTATCGTCGGTTCATTCCAGATTTCTCAAAGATAGCTAAGCCTATGACCAGACTACTTCAGAAAGATGAGAAGTACAAATGGACACCAGAATGTGAAACAGCTTTTCACACCCTCAGAACTTTGTTGACTACAGCACCTGTGTTAGCACAACCAGACATTGAAAAGCCGTTTGATGTATTTTATGATGCATCAGGAATAGGTTTGGGATGTGTACTTATGCAAGAAGGGAGAGTAATTGCATATGCCTCTCGGCAATTGAGAAAACATGAAGTCAACTACCCTACACATGATTTGGAACTTGCAGCCGTTGTCCATGCATTAAAGATATGGAGACATTATTTGTTGGGCAATGTATGTCATATCTATACTGACCACAAAAGTCTCAAGTATATCTTTACCCAGCCTGAGCTTAACATGAGACAATGAAGATGGTTAGAATTGATTAAGGACTACAATTTAGAAGTGCATTACCATCTGGGAAAAGCTAATGTAGTAGCCGATGCACTCAGTCGAAAATCCCATTGCAACACTGTGGAAGCATTGTTGGAAGATGGATTCAACTTGTTACATCCTGCTGTACTACACAATATCACAATCAGTTGTTCACTTGAGAGCAAAATCATAGAGCTATAGCAGACAGATGTAGGAATAAGTCACATCAAGAGAAAAATGCAAGAGCAAGAAACCAAACATTTTAGATTGGACGAAAGAGGTGTATTATGGTTTGAGGACCGGTTAGTGGTACCAAAAGACCGTGAGCTAAGGAATCAAATTTTAGAAGAAGCTCACTCATCCAAATTGTCTATCCATCCGGGTAGTAGTAAAATGTATCAAGATTTAAGAACCCATTTTTGGTGGACTAAGATGAAGAAAGAGATCGCAGCCTATGTTGCTAGGTGTGATAACTGCAGTAGAGTGAAAGCCGTCCATATGAAAACTGCTGGATTACTTCAGCCATTGCCTATTCTAGGATGGAAATGGGAGGAAATCAGCATGGATTTTATCACAGGCCTTCCAACGACACCACAAGGTCATGATTCAATATGGGTTATTGTTGATCGTCTCACCAAGTCAGCACATTTTGTACCTGTTCACACAACATATCACATGGGGAAATATTCTGAGTTATATGTTTCCCAGATCGTGAGACTGCATGGGGTACCCAGGACCATAATATCAGATCGAGGACCACAGTTCATAGCTCGTTTCTGGGAGCACTTACACCAGGCTTTGGGAACCAAGCTAATCAGAAGTTTAGCTTATCATCCGCAAACTTCAGGACAGACAGAGCGAGTGAACCAAATCCTAGAAGATTTACTTAGAGCTTGTGTTATATCTTCAAAAGGTTCATGGGAGAAATGGTTACCTTTAGCTAAATTCTCCTATAACAACAGTTATCAAGCGAGTATCAAAATGGCTCCATTTGAAGCCTTGTATGGTAGAAAGTGCAGAACTCCATTGAATTGGATTGAGCCCGGTGAAAGGAGATACTTTGGTATTGATTTTGTCAATGAAGCCGAAGAGCAAGTACGTATCATCCAACAACACATGAAGGCAGCTCAATCAAGACAAAAGAGTTATGCCGACAGAAGAAGAAGACCACTAACTTTTGAAGTGGGTGACTATGTATACTTGAGAGTATCACCCATGAAAGGTGTGAAAAGATTTGGGATGAAAAAGAAGCTTTCACCAAGATATGTAGGGCCATACAAAATTTTGGAACAAAAAGGGAGGGTTGCGTATAAGTTACAACTTCCACCAGAGATGAGTGCAATCTTTGATGTGTTCCATGTTTCTCAGTTAAAGAAATGTCTTCAAGTACCGAAAGAAGCTATTGCACCCACCAACGTGCAGCTTCAATCGGATTTGACCTATGAAGAAAAGCCAATTCGAGTATTAGAGGAGATGGAGAGAGTAACAAGGAGTAAGATTATTAAGTTCTATAAGGTGGTGTGGAACAATCATAGTGAACAAGATGCTATGTGGGAAAGAGAAGATTATCTACGAGAAGTTTATCCCGCCTTTTTCTAAGAATGGTAGGTCTTGCAAATCTGGGGACGAGATTTTTATAAGGGGGAGGGGCTGTAACACCTCGGGTGTTAGCGTTGCATAACTTGACTTGCATAACATGAGCATGAGCATCAAGCATTCATAAATCATCATTTACAATTGAAACATTGATGGAAACATATGAAACATTGCTTGTTATCTCGTGTTTCTTGAAACATATGCAACGTTTGCTTATTTTTGCATGTTTCTTGTACATATGCAAATGATCATGAATGTAAACATGTACTTGGTAGATTTGAGTCACCAAAATATTTGGCAATGCTTAGGTTCACAAATGGAACATGGATCATGAATGTCATTTTCCATGGTCAAGTCTTCAAGGCATATTTCATGTGATTACTTTAAATAGCTCTATGAGTGACTACTACGTGAAATGATTGAATGACCTTGCAAATTGCTTAAACATGCTTAGGATATCATTATGAACAACTTTGATATTCATGGTTAGGGGTAAATAGGTCATTAAGCCATGCTTTGATGTGTTTCATCTTTTAAATGTGACAAGTTTGACCAATTTGGAACTAGGTGTTAGAGACCTTGCATGGAGGAGATCACTAAAGCAAAGTTGTAGTATTTGGCATAAGGAACAACTTTTATTTTTGGGTCATTGATTGATTCAGCTCCTAACATGTGTGAAATTGGATCACAAAAATCAGAAAAATCAACAATTCAACACTTAAGAAAATTTTGCTAAGTCCTGGTTCACTAACAGTCTGACAGCCTGACTTTGGAATGAAATAACTTGAGTTTGGTTGAGTGTTGGAGCATGATCCTTTAATAACAATTGGAGACAGTACTTAGGGCTACAATTTTCGTTTACAAATCATTCACTGAATCACCCTGTGTCGACGGCAAATTCAACTCGAAATCTCATCGTCAGGCTCGGCTTCGCGTTGTCTGACGAACTGAATCGCCCAGCTCGATGGCCGACTGGCTTTAGACATTGCGCGCCGCATGGAGGCTGCGACGGCCGTGCGTCACTGGCGCCTCGCCGCGTGTGGCTCGGCCAGGCCAGAGCACGGCTTTAGCACCCCCGCACTCGCCCGCTCCCTCCCGTGCTCCCCATTTCATTTTCCTCGGCCTTCCTCCTCGTCGCAGCGCCAGCAGCAGTCGCCGAGCTCCCGTAGCTCCGCCGTCGCCATAACCGTGCATAAGCTCGTGCCTAGCCACTCCATCGCCACCACCATAGCTCCACCACCACCCCAGCAGCGCACTGCCTCCTCCCGTGCCCGCTGACAGAGCTCGGTAAGCCCCAACGCCATGCAAGTGCTCGTCGGAGCTTCCCCGCCTCGCCCGTCACCGTGGCTGGGGCACGTCCCTCCATCGGAGCCTGTGTAACCGTGCGCGTTAGGTTCGCCTGAGCCCAGGGATACTTGTCCGCGCCCCTTTGTGCCTCGCCGTGGCCTCTACTGGCGTACCACCGTAGTCCAGCCCCGCCGCTCTGCCATGGCCGCCACCGTCATGTCTAGAGTCGACAATAGGGCCGACCAACTGGTTCATTAGACACGTCAGGTCGAGTAGGTTGCTCGGTGAAGATGTCAACGCCGGCGAAGCTCGCCGTCGACGAGCCATAGCCGCGCAGTGCCAAGCAGCGCCGCTGCTCTGTTTCGTCTCAATGACATGTGGGTCCAACTGACGTGTGGGTCCCACCGGTCAGCGACAGCAGTGTTGAGGGCTAGTTCAAAAATTCCAGATTCAAGTGTGATTTGTGATTTTTGTATCTTCAGTTTGGTAGCTCCTAAATTTGTGAAATAAATTTTGTAGTGTTCCTTAGGAAGTGTAGTATTTAGGAAAAATATGTTTTTAACATTTACAGTAGAAAGTTTTGGAGATTTAAATAGGGATTTGAAATGTGCTTTTGAATGCATTCAAATTTGTTTATTTTATATCTAGAGTTCCTGTGCTCCAAAAATTATGAAATTTTTGGGGTAAGCTAATCTTAGCATATATGAGCTCTGGTAAAAATTTGAGGACCAGTGCATGGGTAGATTTATAGTTATAGATTTTTCTTTTATGGATAGTCAATCCTTGCATGAATTTTTATAAATTATTATGAGTCCAAAATTCATGAAATTTGTTGGAGGTAATCCTAGTACCATATGGATGTTAAGGAAAATAGGAAATCTATTGCTCGACACTTTTCAATAGGATTTTCCATTTATGCTATTTCAAGCCTTGCTTCCTTGTCATTTTTGTATAGGATGTTCTACTTGGTAAAATGACATGAAATTTTTATAGTAGTCCTTTGATAGCATTAGTAAGGCACTGTAAATTTTTGAGAATTTATGAAGTGTATCTGATATATGTTTATTATTTAACCTAGATATCTAAATAAAATAATAAAGGCAATTAAATAAATAGTTTGGGCTTCACCATTATATTATCTTAAATGTATTTGGTATGCTTAAACTGTTGGTAGATTCTATGTTGTCAAATTTTGAATGATTACATGAAGTAGAAGTATTATTACTTTATATTGCATATTAAATAGTTTCCGGACTGATTCTAGAGTTTGATGAGTTGCATGTTGAAACTGATGTGTACTGTAAATATGGTTAATAACAAAGTTGTAGAGAATTTGATAAGCTTTCCAGAAAGTCCAGGATCACTGTTTTTGGATTAGTAGAACTCTAGTTATGAGTGAAACAAGTAGCTACTGTTTGTGGCATGGTCGATGCATTGTAGGAGTAATTAAGTAATAATCGAGAAGAGATATGCACCTACTCAATAAATATGATGCACTTGTTAACATTTATGCATTCGTAATACTTATGCCATACTCATGCATCTAGGATCGGAGGAAGAGATCACGTTGCTGGAATTCGAAGAAGCAGAGGAAGGGAACCAGCAGGAGGATCCACAAGCCGCAGCTCCCGAAGGCGTGGAGCAGAACCCTGAAGAGCTTCCGGAGTGCCCTGACCACCGTCCTACTTCCTTTCTGCGAGGCAAGCCCTGGAGCATTATAAGTCTCCCAGTAATTTACAAATGTTTACTTACGTATTTATGGTTGATGCATTAGGTTATAAGAGTTGAATGAAACCACTTGATGCATGTACATTCCTTGTCCAGATATTACACCTTTAACCGGTATAGGTCTAGGATCGAATAAATGCTTAGCCATGCTTAGATCGGTAGAAGTCGGGTGATGTCCTGTCACCTGCGAGATATAGGTGGATACCGGAGCACGGTTGGCTATATCTGCCATCGTGGAACTGAACCATGAGGTAAAAGTAAATCAAGACCAGACGGGAGGTCGATAGAGAAGCAACAAGACATGGAGGTCTTGGGTGTGGATCTATCCCCGTCTGTGTCGATCAAGGACCGTACCGTTGTTGGAACTTCTGACAAGATTGAACGCATGCCTCTCACTTAGCTGGCCGGATAACTCGTTCCGACCGCGAAGCCGAGTAATTCAACTCAGGCTGGGAATCGTTCTGTTGTGCGCTCCTTCTGGGGAACGATCAGACTGAGCCCAAGGGCAGGCTTGGCCTGAGCATCCTGGCATTTGGTGTTCCAGATTGTGCGGCATAGTACGGACCCGCGAAATGTGTACCGGAGTTGTACCAAAGGTGACCTAAGGCTATCGTGGCTGGTAGACCTGGGTTTGTGTTAGGAATAAATTCCCAGCTGGTTGAAATCGATTCGAATCGCCGTCTCTCCCGGATAGTGAGAAACTTGACTAGCTCCAACATCGTAGTAACTGTGTTATGGAACATGATGGTTCGGATGAAAATGGAATTACAATACCTGCTATGGTTACTATTGTATGCTTCTAAATGATATACCACATGTTTGGCACAGGATAGTTGCTAATCTAGAAATGGATAGTTATAATTAACTTGATAAAGGAATCTTAATTGTACAACGGATCAATTGCCTTTTACGCAAAATGTTGTCAAGTTACGTCCACTTATACAGCCTTGCATAATCCTTGGAGTCATTTTATTTCTGGTTCATGACGGGTAAGTCTAGCTGAGTACCTTCTCGTACTCAGGGTTTATTTTCCCATTGTTGTAGATGGCACTGTGTATCATGGTTATTGCAAGAGTTGCTTCTATCCCGCTGTGGATGAGGAGTAAGCCTTGGGCAGGCTTCTTATTAATCCTTCTACATGCTTTTGTGGACCGTGATCGTATCTTGGCACTGTACTAAACTATGTTGGAAACGTTACTTTCAAACTTAATTTGCTTCCGCTTTTATCTATCAAACTCGGTTTGTAATAACTTTTATTCATACTCTGATGGAGAAAAGTATCTGTGAACTTTATGTAATATGTGGCATGTATGTTGAATCCTGTACGATCTTGGTTGTTGTAAATCGTTTATCGAGACCCGTCGTGGTACTCGACGGACTACCGGGTTTATATGGGTCCAAGTATAACAGTGCGACCGCTTGCGGATTGCCATTGTACTTGTATTCTTATAAATTGGTCGGTTCTGTGACACTAACTTCAACTAGTCGTTATGTCCCTGATGCATCTGGACCAAACTCCGGACCCATGGTTGGGACCATCAAGCCTGTGTCTAGAGGAACATTGTAGCCAGCCACAACACGCCACTAGTTTGAATCTAATCGTTACGTGTGCTCAATAGCAGAGAACAAGGTCCAAACTAGACGCGAAGACTAGCGTTTGGACCAACGCACAGGCGTGTCCAGAGTAGTCCAGTAAGCAACTAGAGAGCAAAAAATTGATCGGACCTAGTCTTGACCAAGCAACCAGACTCCGACACAGTAGCGTCTAGAGAACTAGGATGCGCCACATCACCACCTGCGCCAATGGCCCTTCGACCAGACCCACGCACCTTAGTCTAGACTTGCTCGCAAGCAGAGTCTAGAGCTAGTGTCCAGTCATGATGAAAGCTATGCAGAGAGGTCCCGAGAAGGCAAATTACCTCCGAACTGAGTCTGATCTCAGCGTATAGACCAACCCCCTTCGTCCGGTCACTCACTGATCAACATCGCAAAGCCACGTGTCCCACACCAAACAACACTAGCTCAACCGGACTCACAGCCCATGGTCTGGACGCCTGATTTCATAAGGTCCGGTTCGGCTAATAGAATAGCACACAGGCTAGGGTTGTGGACCGAACCCGCCAGACCATGGTTCACTCACCAAAGCATAGAGTCTGGTTGCCAACACTTTCTCTCATTTTCAACTTCAAACACCTCACCCTTGCTCCCAAGTGCTAACCATCAAGTGTATCACCATTGTGCACATGTGTTAGCATTTTCAAAGCATTTTCATGGGTGTTAAGTTAGCACACTAGGTCCTAATGCAAATGCATGTATGAATCCACCTAGTGGCACTTGATAACCATTTTAACCAAGATTCTCCCCTCTTGATAGTATGGCTATCTATCCTAAACACACTCACACCCTCTTTGGTGTCTTGAGTGACAAAACATAAACCCTATCAATACCTTTGCCTTGATCTCCTTTGGTTTTTATTTTTCTCTTTATTCTTTTTCAGTTGGAGCTTCATCATCACCACTAGTCCACTTCCATCTCCATGGATGCCATCTTTGCTCCACCCTTGGTGTGTACCAACCTAGCTCATATACATCTTCATGATAAAGGTTAGTACATTAGGTTTCATCAATTATCCAAAACCAAACTAGGTCTTTCATAGGCATCACAAGCCTAGCCTTACACAAAGGTGCTGCAAGAACCCACACAAATGAGGGTACTCAATGACACAAGCAATTTACTAGAGTGGATTTTGGTGCTCCACCGGGGAATTAGACCAAGAACCCCTCACAATCACAATCGGTGTGGCTCGAACAATCTCCAACTTGTGCCAACACTCCTCCACTGCTCCAAGCTGTCTAGGTGGGGGCAACCACCAAGAGTAACAAGTAAAACGATCACTAGTGCCATTAGATGCTCAACTCCAAGCAAATGCACTAAGATCACTCCTAATCTCACAAAGATGATGAATCAATGTAGGAGATGAGTGGGAGGTATTTAGCTTAGCTCACAAGGATGTATCAGTGATCAAAATGTTCAAGAGAGTGAGCCCAAGCCGGCCAACATCTATTTATAGAGGCCCCAAGCCTCAACAAGCTGTTACCCCTTCATTGGGCTGACTGCAGGGGCATCGGACGCGTCCGATGCCTCCATCGGACTATGAACTAGCATCTGATGTGCCATGTGGCAACGCATCATGAGTCAGTCATTTGAATTAGCCGTTGGCATGCGCTCCTCACTCAGCGTCTGATGCTTGACCGTACTCGATGCTCCATAGCGTCCGATGTGGTCTAGAGAGCATCCAGAGAGCTCCTGGACACTTCGAATGTGTCCGATGGCTTACATAGGACTCCAACTAGCATCCTAAGAATTATTTCTCCCAATAGAGAGCACCCAAATCACATTGGACTCTGTGGCCCAGCGTTCGATGCTCAACCCTTCAGCGTCCGATGCTTTTTGTGAAACTTAGCGCCACTAGCATCAACAGTGCATCAGACTCATTTTAGTCACATTGGACTCTTCTCGACAATGTCCAATGCATCTCGACCTCAGGGTCCCATGCAAGACAGTTAGCTCTTTCACTTCTTCTCTTCATCCCTTGTGCAAATGTGTTAACTCCACCAAGATTCAACACTTGTGTTCGTGAGTTAGCATTTTCATAATCATTTTGCAAGGGATGTTAGCACTCACTATGTCCTAATGCACATGCATAGAGGAGTTAAATCACCTAGTGGCACTTAGATAATTGTTTTCACTGTGAGATCACCCCTCTTAATAGTATGGCTATCTATCCTAAATGTGGTCACACTCTCTATAGTGTCTTGACCACCAAAACACAATGGCCCTATGATTTATACCTTTGCCTTGAGCCTATTTTGTTTTTCTCTTTCTTCTTTTCAAAATGTAGAGCACTTGATCATCTTCTTGTGGCCATCACCATCCTTGAGTGCTACTTAGCTCCACTACTTGGTGTGTACCAACCTAACTCATATAACACTTAGAGACAAAGTTTAGTACACTAAGGTTTCATCAATTATCTAAAACCAAACTAGGGCTTTCAGGCTTGTAGTCTTGCGAGACCACACCAACTGCATTTGTGGTGTGGCTGCCACCATATACTAGAGGGAACAAGGCCCGTGGCATTTTAGCTAGAAGCTTGATAGTGAAGATAGCGGTGAGCGGTTCGGGAGAGGCTTGCCGCAAGGCACATCGGAGACCCACTTGCGCGTGCAGAAGTCTTGAGGCTATTCATAGAGTTACCCAACTAGGAGCTTGGCCCTTGTGAGGGGCTCTAATGAGGACTAGGGAATAGCTTGCGTGCTTCTCGATACCTTGATAAAAATACCAGAGTCGTCGATGGAAGTTTGCATCTCTACCTCATCTTTAGCTTTCGCATTTATATTACTACCTTAGTTGTGTGCTTTACTTTGTTAGCTTAGTTGATAGGTTTGGAACCTAGGTTGCATAACTCCTTTTTGTAGTAGAGATAGCAACATACCTAGCAAAACCATAGTTGCACAATTAGATAGTTTATTTATTGCATAGATTTTGCTTAGCACTATAGAAGATTGATTGATCACTATCGCCACTTTTACTGCCGTAGTGTTAGAAGCGACGGTGTTATACTTCCATCGTCGGTTGGACCGATAGCGAGGCCTCCTAAGGAAGGAAACTGGTAGTTAAAACTTCTACCACCCATGGGTTGACAATAAATGCAGCAGTGGTATTCTGTCCGTCGTATGAAAAGCCAAGCCGACTAGGATAGGTGTTATGGCCACCGGCCCTACACGACTGTTTGGTGTACCGGTGGTAGTAAATTCAGCGTGAGTTATTTCCCCATTTCTCAACTACCTAAAACATAGTTGCATCACCATTACTTTCCTATGGAGTATGCCTCATCTTCCCTGATGCGTATTAACTGCTCCTCTTCGCTTCTCCATCTTCAAGGTTGGCCTATTTAAGCCGAGGCTAGATGCGCTTCTCGGCAATCCACACACTCCTTTTTCCTTAGATATAGATAGATACAGACAAAGCTCTTGAGCCAACCATCTATATTTTCTTCATTGCCATGGTGCTCCTTCTCCAACTCCTCTAGCGGCAGCAGCGGTGTTGGGAGAAGGCCTTCAAGATTGGGTACTATTGGCATCTAGGCGCAGCGGACGCTTGTCGATAGAATATCATCGACAGTTCTCCGAGGGGTATCCCACGAAGGTAGATTGATCGGTAGGGGAGCGTGAGATCAAGAAAAAGAAGGCAACAGAGACACGAGTTAGACAGGTTCAAGCCGTCAGTATGATGTAATACCCTACTCCTATGGTCTGTTGGTTTGTATTAGCTATCGTATGATATTGTGTGTGTTTGGAGGGGGTCCCTGCCCACCTTATATAGTTCAGGGAGCAGGGTTACAAGTTGGTTAGATCTAGGAGATAACCGGAAAGTAATAACTGATTACAAGAATCTAGGGATCATACATATCCTAACAGATCTCGTAGTATCTTTAGGGTATCCTCCAGATGTCTTGCGGGAGGCGCCGAGCAGAGCCGTGCCTCACAAGGCTTCGTCTTATGGGCTGGGCCGCCCCTAGGCGCGCAGCCCATGTGGTCTGCCATGGGTATCTAGGGTCATACCCCCCACAGCTAGTCCCCGAGCGCCTTGTACCCGTTGTGCAACGCCGTCTTGAGCTTGTCCGAGCAGGTGCAAACGAAGCCGAGCAGTACGGACTCACGGTCCGACCACCATGATGAGTTGCCGAGCAGTCATGAGCAGTTGCCAAACAGCATATACTGACACCGAGCAGTGTGACCCATAACCGAGCAGCATAACCCAAGCATATCTTGCCATAAGGGTGTAAGGAGCTCAAGTTCAGAATCAAAAATTTCCTTGCAGTGGATGAAGTGTGCCCACTTAGAGTCCGACCGCGAGTGAAGGAGATATTCTTCTTTAGCTTCAAGCAGCATGGAGTCTTCCAAAACAAAGCAAACACATTCACCACGAGGTGAAGTGTGCCCACTTAGTCCCCGAGCCTGACAGTAGATGACGTAGTCATGTGGTGCTAGAGTCAGAAAGTAGAGAACCAGCCGAGCAGGCAGCCAGTCCCTGGGCGTGACCCAAAAAAGAGACAAAGCACATTCACCGCATGGTGAAGTATGTCCACTTAGTCCCCGAGCCTAACAGTAGGTGATGCAGTCACGTGGTCCCAGGGTCAGAAACAGAAAAACAATTAAAGACTAGCCTAGCAGGTAGCTAGTCCCCGAGCTACAAGCGGAGATATCAGAGAAATCAAATCATGGAGAAAAAACTAGAGTAATAGCTGTACAGTGTCGGTTACTAGGCCTTAATAAATGGCGGAGAAGTCGGCGATTATTCGGCGAGTAGCAACTGACGGCGGCGATAAATGGGCAACGTGGGCTGCGGTTGTGCAAAAGCCCACATTCTAGCCCACCTTGCTGTTGCGGAGGATTCAGAGAGGCGCAAATCATGGGAATGGCTTCCCAAAAACCCTCGACTGTGAAGAGGTGGGGAAAGTGCTTTTTAACTGCACCGCCGCATCCCAAGTTCCCACCTTCGCCACTTTGCCATTTCGTCTTCCTCCGCAGTCCTCACACTTCCAGATTCGCACCCACGCACACTGCCGGCGCCAGCCCCCATATAGATCTGAAAGATGGCACCAAAGAAGAGAGCTGCGAACCCGAAGAGAGTGAGCCCAAAGAAAGCAAGTGCCGGAGCCAAACATGATGAAGAGTGGATGCCGTCGCGCACGGGAGAAACGGAGCTTGAGACATTGGTGGCTACGGGCGTGCTTCCTGACCGTGTCACCGCCAGATGGCGGCCAGCCAGTGGTGAGCCCTTCCCAATGCCCAATACCGATGAAGTTGTAGTCTTTGAAGATTATTTTTGGCGTGGGTTGGGGTTCCCTGTTCATTCATTCCTGAGGGATCTGTTGGAGCTATGGGCGGTTAGTCTATGCAACCTCCATCCCAACACCATTCTTCATATCTCAATCTTCATCCATTTCTATGAGGTGTTTCTTGGGGTTCTATCGCACTTCAACCTCTTCAGACATCTCTTCTGGTTGAAGAAGAAAGGCGGTGGTGGCTCCAGGGTGGTCGGCGGTGTCTATTTGCAGCTCTAGGATGGAATGGCCAATGAGTATATTAATGTATCGCTGAACACTTCTCTAAAAGGGTGGAATTCCAAGTGGTTCTACATGAAACAGAGCCACCCTGCAATCTGCTGCGACATCCACCATATCCTAGAGAACCAGAGGAGCTGGTCAGAGAAACCGAATAGTGTTGACATGGAACAAGTGATGGAGCTCCTTGACCTAATTAGAGGCGTGGAAATTAGAGGCAAACTAGTGGCAGCAAGCTTCATAGTGCGCCGTGTCTAGCCCTGCAAGGAGAGGGTCCACCCGAGTTTTGACTACAGAGGTGATGACGACGGGACCCGGGAGAGAATGGAACGACTGATGAAAAAGAATGTCCTAGAGCAGGTCGCAGAGCTATTCGCTCCCAACATTTCGTTTGCCTAGCCAAGGCAAACAAGGGCCTTCAATTGCACATATCCACCCCCGGAGGTAATCATCTCTATTTTTATTCTTGATACTTTTAATCCTGAAGCATTGATGAGCAGTGACCTAATTTGCTTATGCAAAGATCCATTCGCAAGAGAGAGTGGTGTATTTCTCCAGCATCCTGAGGGGTGATTGGCCAAGGGGAGTAGATGCCCGGCCACCAGCTCGATCTAAAGAAGATGCAGCCAGCGCCCCATCAGAATCTGGAGGCACCAACGCTGGTCCAATGGGGAGTTCACCCCCGATGACGGAGAAAGTCTGGGGGAAGAGGGCAGCGGTGGATGAGCCGCCCTAGAAGAAGAGAAAATTGACGGCTACCGCTCCTCTCAAACGAGGCGGCATCTCGCTTGGTGGCGACTAGACCACTCGACCGCGAAGGACCGCGGTGCTCAAGTGGTCTGATGACGATGAAGATCCAGTTGCTCTGTCTCCGAGCACCCAAGCACCTCCAAGCAGCACACGCATGGAGGAGCAACCAAGGGGAAGCAAAGAAGTCCCCAAGCACCAGGCGATAGAGGTTCCCACTGGGCAGGCGATGGGAGTCCCTGAGCAACAGGCAGAGGTAAATCCAGAGCGATGGGCGGAGAAAAACCCAGAGCAGCAGGCGAAGCAGAGGCCAACTATGGAGGAGGCGAGACCTTCACCCTAGAATAAGGGAGTCAACCCAACAGCCACGCCTGGGGGCTCGGGCAGGCATCGTCGATTTAAAAAATTGCACCAGCAGACCAAATGGTAAGTACTCTCATATTGGAGTTACTTTGCTATCTTGTCTTAGCTTTTTTGCCGATTGACCAGATGATATGTGTGGCAGAACCTCCTAAATTATTGGGCCTACATGCACCTATTGAAGCGACCTAATTTCCACGAAGGGAAATCCACAGAGTCGAAGTGTATTATGACCGTTGTAGATCATATTACCCAAATTCCAGTCGAATACCACATCCATACAACGATATTATCAGAGTACATAAAGTGCAGAATTACATAAATTATTACATCGCCGCATTGGTGGAATCAAAAGTAGCATTCATCCAGAACAGCTTGAAGATGAGATCGCCAAACTCAAGCGTAGGCACGAACCCCTCAACCGTCAAACTCCTCAGAGCTATACTCCTCAGCAGAACCTATGTGCCAAAATTTATCAGTACGATTTGTACTGGCCACTCCCACCCAATGAGCATTGCTTTGTGGAAATTGGATGCAAGTTGGATATAATCAAAAGGAACCTATAAGGCTGGGGTCTCCTATAGATATATTAGCATATCAAGTATATAATAGTATAGTCAAGTTTTAACACCATTCCCACACATTCCACCCCATTCCCGTCTAGAGCCAGGTTTCGATCCTAGGATCGATATACCACCATCTCCACACCATCACCATACCATCGCTCAGTCAATAGGCCAACTCCCTCTTGGCACTATCTCATGGCCCATAGCCCCTAGCTACGACTGACACTCTCACAGGGGAAGAAGAGAAGGACTCATCTCAATATCTAGTTTAAGCGAAACCCAGGAAAGGTCCATAGCCGACAAGTCGGCTCATGTATCGATCGATCAACCATACACTCTACAGAGGTTTTACATAACCACAAGATCTGCCTTCTTCGCTGACCATCGTCAACTGGGCTGATTCCGACCGCTTGCTAGCCTAGGATAATGCCACCCTACCATTCAGCCCTGGTACACCCCAAGTTTAGTCTGGGGTGGCTAAAACTGTGAGTCATGAGCCGGGTCCACAAGGTCTCCATGAAGTCTCGGACGGGTGTGGGGGAATCCTCCACACCCCGTACCTCCTTACACTGTCCGCTATCAACCTAGCAGTAGTGGCAATATCCTACCAAGTAGTCTGGCCATCCTGCACCATATAGGGCGAGTGGTACGTAAGGCTTCCCGGTGAATCTGAGTACTAGTAAGTCCTTAGGGATGACCAAGCCAGAATGTCTTCATCAAGGTTTCCATTTACCGTACCACCACAGCACCTCCACCCCAGGCTCCTCCCATCACAGGTTCGCACCCAGGACCACCTCATATACCATTTACCCACCATAGGTATCCATTCCAGGGGTGCCCAGGGAGCACCCCATGGCAAGACTTGCCCCAGGCTCGTCGTATACTCCAACTTGGTTGACACAACCCTCACCCTCCACACACCCAAGTCACACACGCAGCACTCTCCCTATAGTCCAGATAACACCAGTTTCCACCATGCATTAATGTAGTATAAGCATAGTAGAAGTGTAAGCAATGAAATATAGCAGTAAGCATGTGTCTAGCCTAATAGCAGGGTATGCAGGGGTAAGGTTGCATCAAGGTAAAGGCCATCAAGTAAGCATACTACCATGCAAGTCCTATCATAGTATGACTATAACAGTAAAGTAAAGCAATAGCAGTTCTATATTAGCCATGCGTAATAGGTGCTACGAGATTGGGTGGGATGTGTCACCTTCAGTGTAGTCGTCTCTGTTCTCCTCATGGTACTCATGATCCTCGTTCGTCTGGTTCTCCTCCGAGTCTACAACGATCGCATTATAGTCGCATTAGCGACGTTTATAGAATAGCACAAAGAAGCAATGAAAATTCAAAAGAGTCACATGCACTCAAACATGGGTTCATTACGTAAAGCTCGATTTTAGATGAATTTTGGTCCTAGTTTCATATTTTTCTGAGGTTGTATGAATTAGTTATGAATTTCTAAAGTTTAAATCATCTCTGAAAATGGAAAAAAGGCTGAATTAATCCTGGGCTGACACGTGTCACGCTGTGACTGGTCCACGTGGCATGCTGACATTAGCATGACATCAGCATGATGTCATCATCATGATTTCGAGCTGACAGGTGGGGTCCTGCTGACGTCAGCTTCACATCAGCATGACGTCATCAACGTCATCCGTTCCGACAGGTGGGGCCAGGGTCTCTTAGGTCACTGACCTATGGGTCCGGTCAGAGTCAACGTCAAGTCAATGGGCGAGTCAACGGTCAATGGGTCAGGGTCACTGACGTGTGGGGCCAAGGCTGCTGACATCAGCAGCTGATGTCATTGTGACGTCAGCATGCCGTCACCTCGACTGTGTTGTTACTGACAGGTGGGACCCACATGATGTCGTCATGACGTCAGCATGACATCACTTACTGACAAGTGGGTCCGGAGTCTCTATGTCGCTGACATGTGGGGCTAGGTCAACCGTCAACGATGACCAGTCAACGGTCAACACGGACCGGTCCGAACTGGGCGGGTTGGGCCTGGGTATGGGCTGGGCTCAGCCCGCCACGTGGCCTTGTCACAGAGTGCCATGTTGCCTTTTGGGTTTCAGGTCGGGCTCGAGTCCATGGCTCGTGGTCCATGGTGGACGGCGTAGTCAAGGCCCATGGACTGTAGACACAGTCTGTGGTGGACCGGGTCCACGCTACTGTCTCCTTCATCTGGTTCACGGTGGACCGAGCGCAGGGCTACGCTGCCCATCTCACCCCTTTCCTCTATTCTCCCATGGTGGCTTACACGCCGGTGGCGAGCTCACGCTGCGCGCGCTGTGGTGGCCGGGCAAGGCTGCTACGGGGCGCTGGGGTCTTACGGGTTCAGGGCGTGCTCGCCGAAGGGCCAAAGAGGGGGGCTTGAAGCTCCCGGTGGTCGGCATTGGGCACGGTGGCCATGGCGGGCGATGGTGGAGCCTACCGTGGCCAAATTTGGGCAAAGAATGCCCCAATTTCTCCTATCGGGGTTGAGGGGGTGACAGCGCGGGTGGCGTCGACGACCTTACCGTGCGGCGGAGTCTACACCGGCGTGAAGGACGCGGCGGGGCTCCGGTGAGGTCACAGCTCCGGCAACAAAGGGCGAGGTCAGGGCCTTTCTCCACTTTAGCTAGGCGGCTAGAGGTGTGGGGTCTCAGCGATCCTCATCATCGCATTCATGACGAGCGAAGTGGTCGGGGCTGGCCAGAACGTGAGCGGCACGGTGGCGCCAGGGTTGTCCATGGCTAGGGTGAGCATGGGGGTGCAGGGTGAAGGCTTCGGCATTCTCAAGCACCTAACACGTGGCATGGTCGTTCCTTGGCCTGTGTGTGTGCGTGTGTACCTAGAGGCCGGAGACGGCCTTGGCCTACATGCTCTCGATGTGGAGCGCCATGGCCGAAACAGCGAGGTCTGGCGGTGAACAGGGGAAAGACCGGGGCTCGCCGTTGGTGTCGTGGGAGATAGGATGGTGATGCAGTGGCGGGTCATGGCCATGTCAAGACGAAGCCATGCAGTGCCGAGCAGCGTCGATGTGGTGAATCAAGGCATCATCCTCTGCTGCGGCGACACCGGTGACGTCGGGCGGCTTCGGCGCTCCTTCTTCTCCCTCTATCCCCTCTCTCTCTTGGCTTGGGTGTGCGGTGGATGGCCACAAGGTGGCGGCGGGGCACGAGGACGCACTTGGGCAACCGAGGCCGGGGCTTTTATAGCCGAAGCTCGGCCAGGCATGGAGCGAGTGGCTGGGGATGGCCAAGGGCGCGCGGAGGGCTATGATCGCGTTGAGGCTAGGGCTACAGGGTCACGACGCGGCCACGGGTGTGTTGGCGAAACCGTTTTCATGTTCCGTGGTCAGCAAGGCGGGGGACAGGGAGGCAACAAGGTCATGGCTCAGCCATGGCCATGGTAGGCGCATGCGGCAGTGGTCATGCACCGTGCATGACCCTATCGGGTAGCCGGTGCCAGCGTGGTGCCCATCCAACGGCTTCACAGTCGGTTGTGAGGCATGGACGGCGGAGAGGGGCCGAGGTGGCATTAGATTTTTCCCATGGCACCCTGCTCTGTTTTCCGATCACAGAGGAGGGGACCAAGGAGGGGGATGACAGCGGGGGTCCATTCGTCAGCGAATTAGGGGAAAACAACGGCAGAGAGGGCGTGTGGGCTGGCTGCGTGGGTCGTGCGTGGTCGAGCCAGGCCTGCTTGCGGCTGCGCGTGGGCCAGCGAAGCCGGGTGAGCGAGCTGGGCCGGCTGGAGGAAAAAGGCAGGCTGGGTCGATCGGTTGCTTGGGCTAGCTCCTCCCTTTTCTCCTTTTTTTGTTTTTCTTTTCTTCTCATTTGTTTGAATTCAAATTTGGTTTGGAATTTGAATTCAAAATTGGTGTACCTTATTCATTGGAGTTTTAGGAACTTTATTTAGCTATTTTGTATAACAAAAATAGGTGTAGTTTTGTTATACAAAAATAGAATTAGTTTCCTCTTTAAGCATTTATTCTTTGGTTTGATTAATAATTACTTTATGGTTTATTATTTTAAAGAAGTTGTTAAGCATTACATAAAGCAAATGGAAATCCAAATCTTCATTTGAGTTAACAATGTATGCTATGTTTCATTTGTCAGTATTTAAATAAACATGATTAACAAATGACATGCCATGCTCATGAAATTGCTTAGATGGTTTACAACTAATGCAACACCTAGGGTTGGCTCCTACAGATGTCACTCAACATTGCATGGGGTAACAGCAAAAATTTTGTAGTTGTGATTTTTGGTGTGTGGATTTTTGGGTTGTTACAGTCCTACCCCCTTAACAGAATCTCATCCCCGAGATTAAAGCGTAATGTACTCTTCGAAGAGGTAAGGATATCGTAGCCGGAGGTCAGACTCTTTTTCCCATGTTGCTTCTCTCTCTGTGTGGTTGCTCCATTGGATCTTGCACATAGGAATAGTTTTGCTTCAGGTCTCTTTGGTATCTCTGCCTAGAATTCTGATAGGATGTTCTTTGTACTCAAGAGTGTCTTGAATGTCAAGTGTATCAGTTGGAACTACTTCATCAGGCTCTCTCAAGCACTTGCATAGCTATGAGACATGGAATACGGGATGTACACCCACCAATTCCTTAGGTAGCTCGAGTTTGTAAGCGAGTTTTCCAATCCTCTTGCAAATCTTGTATGGGCCAACAAATCTAGGGGCTAGCTTTCCTTTTACATGGAATCTGATAGTTCCACGTAGCGGAGATACCTTGAGATAGACGAAGTCTCCCACATTGAACTCAAGTTCTCTTCTTCTTTTGTCAGTATAGCTCTTGTATCTACTTTAAGCAATCCTCAAGTTCTCCTTCACTTGAGCAACTCCTTTGGCATCTTGAATCTTAGCGGAGTCAAAGAATGATCTTTCTCCCAGTTGGGACCACATCAAAGGTGTCTTACAAGGTCTGCCATACAGAGCTTCAAATGGCGACATCTTGATACTGGCTTGGTAGCTGTTGTTGTAAGAGAACTCTACATAGGGTAGGCATTTCTCCCAATCAGAGCCATAATTCAGTACACTAGCACAAAGCATGTCTTCTAAAATCTAATTTACTCATTTAGATTGTCCATCTGTCTGTGGGTGGTAAGCGGTACTAAAATCAAGTTTGGTTCCAATAGACTTATGTAGAGCTTCCTAGAATTGGGACACAAACTGAGGACCACGATCAGATACAATACTAGAGGGAGCTCCATGCAGTCTAAGAATATGCTCAACATATAGATCTGCTAATTTTTCGGCATCGGTCTTGGTCTTAACTGGTACAAAGTGAGCAATCTTGGTCAAATGATCAACAATCACCCAGATGGAATCATTGCCTTTTTGTGAACAGGGCAATCCAACTATGAAATCCATGGATATGCTCTCCCATTTCCACTCGGGAACGTCAAGAGGCTTCAGCAATCCTGCAGGCCTTTGATGTTCAGCCTTGACTCTATTGCAGGTGTCACATCGTGCCACATGTCCCACAATGTCTGTCTTCATGCCTTTCCACCAAAAGTGTTTCTTCAAGTCTTGATACATCTTTGAACCTCCAGGGTGGATACAGTACTTAGAATCATGAGCTTCTGACAGAATTTCCTCTCGTAGTGCTGGACCAAAAGGTACACAGATTCTGTCCTTGAACCAGATGGTTCCTTGTTCATCTTCCTAGTGGTTGGTCTTGTAGCCTAGTTTCATCAGACCACGGAGATATTCGATCTCTCCACAATTTTTCTGAGCCTGACGGATGCGATCTGTGAGATCATACTGTATGCGGAGCTCATTCAACAAGTCATGCGGTAGTATCTCAAGTTGGAAATCATCAATCTCTTCCTTGAGCTCAGGTGGTACGGATTCAGTGATCAAAGTGTGATAGTAACTCTTGCGACTGAGAGCATCTGCGACTACATTAGCTTTTCCCGGATGATAGTGAATTTCCAGGTCATAGTCCTTGATCAACTCTAGCCATCGGCGTTGCCTCATATTTAGATCTTCCTGAGTGAAAAAGTACTTCAAGCTCTTATGGTCGGTATATATATCACACTTGTTGCCTATCAAGTAGTGTCTCTAGATCTTTAAGGCATGCACAACTGCTGCTAACTCGAGATCATGGGTTGGGTAACGGTTCTCGTGTTCTTTCAACTGTCGAGATGCATATGCTATCACTCTTCCATCTTGCATCAGTACACAACCAAGTCCTTGATGGGATGCATCACAATAGACTACAAAATCTTTACTGATATCAGGCAATGCTAGCACAAGAGTTGTGGTAAGCTTCTGTTTTAATTCCTGGAAGCTTTGTTCACACTCGGGCGTCCATTCAAACTCCTTAGTCTTCTTCAGAAGGTTGGTCATTGGATGGGCTATCTTGGAGAAGTTCTCAATGAATTGGCGATAATATCCAGCCAATCCCAAGAAACTTCTGACTTCTCTCACATTATGGGGTTGATCCCACTCTTTCATAGCTTCAATTTTGGCTGGGTCAACTGCGACACCTTCAGCTGATAGTACATGGCCTAAGAAGGCAACTTCCTATAGCCAAAATTCGCATTTGCTGAACTTTGCGTAGAGCTGATGTTGGGCTAGTTTCTCAAGCACGGTTCTCAAATGTTGTTCATGTTCTTCGGCGGTGGATGAATAAACAAGAATGTCATCAATGAATACTACCACTAACTTATCCAAATCATCCATGAAAACCTTATTCATCATGTTCATGAAGTATGCGGGAGCATTCGTGAGTCCAAAGGACACCACGATGAACTCAAACTGCCCATACCTAGTCACAAAAGCTGTCTTTGGGATGTCACTCTCTCAAATCTTCATCTGATGATAGCCAGATCTGAGATCAATCTTGGAGAAATACTTGGCACCTCGAAGCTGATCAAGCAGATCATCGATTCTTGGCAGAGGGTACTTGTTCTTGATGGTGACTGCGTTCAAGTTCCGGTAATCAATGCACATTCTCATTGAGCCATCCTTCTTCTTAACAAACAGAACAGGGGATCCCTAGGGTGAAGCACTGGGTCTGATATATCCCTTCGAGATGAGCTCATCAAGCTGTTTCTTGAGCTCGGCCAGTTCATCAACTGACATGCGATAGGGTCTCTTGGCAATGGGTCCTGTTCCTGGCAAGAGATCAATGATGAACTCTACATCACAGTCCAGTGGCATACCTGGTAATTCTTCAGGGAATACATCAGGATAATCTTTGACCACAGGCACATCATGAACTATCTTCTCCTCTTTCTGTGATTCTGAACTCGCTTTAAGGGCACATAGGATGGAAGTGGACTTTTCGGACTGGGGTTCACATCTAATAACTTGGCCTGATGGGTGGGTCACTTGGACGTATCTAGGTGAACATGATATGATACCACAGTGAATGGTTAGCCAATCCATGCCTAAGATGACATCTAGGTTTGTGGAAGGTAACAGGGTTAGGTCGGCTTTAAAGATAAGACCCTCAATGGTAAGACTCACTCTCTTACAGATGTGGGTGCACTTTAGGTCTCCTAAAGGTGAACTGGTGATGATAGGCTTTTCACATGGGGTTACAGGTAGGTCATGCTCTCGTGCAAATTTGGATGATATGTAAGAACAAGTTGCTCCAGAGTCAAATAGAACTGATGCAGTATTGCCATTAACTAAAAACATACCATACACAACGTTAGGGGCAGCCTGTGCTTCCTTGACGTCTAGATGGTTGAGACGTCCATGGGTAGCAGATCCCTTGAACTAAGACTTCTGAGCAGCTGAGTTCTATGGGCACTCAGTGGCTTTGTGACCCGGTTGGCCACAAGCGAAGCAGGTGAAAGGCGTACCGCCCGTAGGGGTTGGCGCGAGTGCCTTCCAGTTTCCAGTGCTTGGTGCGGAGCGGTTCTGTGCTGGGCATTCATTCACAGAGCGGGAACGGTTGAAACGGTCCTGATTGTTGCGGTCCTAAGCATAACGGTCCTGGGTGTAATGATCCTAAGCAGGGTGGGAGTATTTGGTGGTGCAGCCTCCACTACCCCTACTCGATCTAGGGTTGTCATCCCTATTGTGGCGAGAGCGTTCCCTGGGTGGTGCATCTCTGCGGAACATCTTGCGATCACGGCCATGGAAGGACTCCTCAGGCTTACACTTCCTCTCCCTATACTCCTCTCTAGCTTCAGCATGGTCCTTCTCGATCTGAATGCAGCGATCCACCAGTGCACGCAACGTGCTACTCTCAATACCGCCAAACTTTAGCTTGATGTGCAGGTTAAGTCCCTTGTGGTAATAGTATAGCTTCTTCTTAGAGTTCACAACATAGGAAGGTGCATAGCACAGAAGATTGGTGAAACGAGCAGTGTACTCAGTCACCCGGTCCTTTCCCATCTTGATGTTGCAGAACTCCTCAGCTTTGGCCTCCATGATACCCTTGGGAATGTGATACTCAGTGAATGCTTCGGCGAACTCATCCCATGAGATGTTAGCAGGGTCCTCATGGGAATCATGAAAACTATCCCACCAGGCACGTGCGGCACCTGTGAGCTAGTGTGTGGCAGCTTCGACACACTCATCGTCGGTGAAAGTAGTGAGGTCAAGCTTCTTCTCCATCTCCTTAAGCCAGTCATCGGCTACGAGCGGGTCAGGGTCGGTGCCATCATAGGTTGGTGGCCTTAGCTTCAGGAATCCTTCCAGCTTCCTTTGGAAGTCATTCAGCTGACCTCCCTAGCGACGGTTTGCTCCGTTAACAAGAGCTGCAAGAAGTTGAGTCTATTGTGCCATCACTTCTGCTAGGTTCGGTGGTGGTGGTGGCGGAAGGTTCTCCTCAGGCAGCATGGTATTCTCCAGGTTGAAGGGTATCCCTCCATGTCCATGGCCATGACCATGGCCACGGTTGTTGCCCCCACGCCCCCCATTTGGTTCAACTGGTTCGGGGGTGGGCACACATCCGCGGTTCATTAGGCGATCAGATCGGTGGTTTGGCATCTGCAACACGAATCATAGGAATTTTAGTGTTTGTGCCATAAGTGCTTATAATTTAGTATGATTACATGATTTTTGACGATTTAAAGAAAAACATTTATACTATCCAACACTCATTACAAAGAAGCAATAAGGTCCATAAAATGCAATAAGATCCAAAACATTCATTACATGGGTTTTATTACATAGCATCATCTCTAGTAGCTACACTTGAAGACTTGCGAGAATCATACTACACATAGTGTCTCATATTACATCTCATAAGGGGTACAACTTATGGAAGCCACTGACATGTCTCATGACCACGCAGGGTCATCTACTCTAACCCATACACCACAGCTAGGATACGACTGTTCTCGATCTCGATCTCCTCGTCAGACTTGTGAAGTCGGGACACGTACTTCAAGGCCTCAGCGAGCTCCTCAGTAGGCTTGGCTCCAGGTAGGGTAGGGCAGGCGTCTAGGTTGAGGTGAGTCAGGGCTAACTCAAACTCCTCTATCCTAGGCTTTGTCTTGCTACAAATCTCCTTGGGTAGCTGATCCCACATAACCTTCATCTCCCTGAGGCGCTTCCTGTCAGACTTCTGCCAAGCCTGCCATGTCCTCTCACACTTGTCCTGTAGGTACTCGTTCTGCCTGAGTGTCTCGATCAGGTGACCCTAGTTGCGAACGGCCTTCTTCCTAAACTCCTCTAGATCCTGAGTCATGGTCTTGTTCCGAGATTGGATTTTTAGCATATCAATCCCCTTGGACCTTTCTCTGCCTCCTCTATGGTTGAACTTGGCCTTCTTGTCGTCCAACTCTCTCTACAACTCCAAGACCTTACTGTCGAGGTAGCAGTTCCTGTTGCCTAGGTCGGCGGCTTTGTCCTATAAGTCTACGACCTTGGTTCTATGGACTTCTTCACGATGGTTGAGCTTGTCCTGTAGCTTAGCGACTGTCTCAAATAGACTAGCCTGCTCCAATGCTCCCTATGAGTCTTGCTCCTAGTGCTCCCACAGAAGGGCCTAGTCCTAACGTCTCCTCTGCTCCAGCTGGGTCACGTACCTGTCCTGCTCTAGTAGGTGAATAGCTACGATGCGAAGGCATCTGTCCTCCTTGGCAAAGATAACTCTGCCGGCTACGAAACTCTGCTCACTAGGGGTAAGGCTGAGGTCGAGGGCCTAGGAAAGTAGATGGAACTCTATTGTCTTCAGGTGCTCATAATGGTCCCTCATCACTCTGTGAAGCGCCTTGTGTGAGATAGCTTGCAGTCCTTCCTCGATTGTGTCCTCTATAGTCAACTCGGTGAAAGCTAGGACAGAAGGTAAGGTAGTGCTAGCTAGGAACTCGACTGAGGTGACAATTAGTCCTTTGATTCCTCCTTCTTGAACTGGCTTCCTGGTGCAGGTGACCTTGACAAGCTCATCGGGGACTCCTAACATGACGAGAACTCAGCATAGGGTCTATGCAAAACCCCTGAGCTCACGTAGGTCGAAGGTAAGCTTGGCGTGGTCTAGATGTAGCGGTCCTAGAGGCGGCCAGTCGATGTTCGTTGCCATCTGCATGTTTTAAGGAAACAGGTGTTAGCAGGTCAATAATAGATGATCCTTGCATAAAAGTAAATGCAGGGTCGGTATATAACCGAAAGAAGGGTTGTTCTCGTCCTATTCTATCGTCCATTTCTAAGGGTTTTGTCCTATGGTCAAGTATGGCTCTGATACCAACTGAAGCGACCTGATTTCCATAAAGGGAAATCCACAGAGTCGAAGTGTATTATGACCGTTGTAGATCATATTACCCAAATTCCAGTCGAATACCACATCCATACAATGATATTATCAGAGTACATAACGTGCGGAATTACATAAATTATTACATCACCGCATTGGCGGAATCAAAAGTAGCATTCATCTAGAACAGCTTGAAGATGAGATCGCCAAACTCGAGCGTAGGCACGAACCCCTCAACCATCAAACTCCTTGGAGCTATACTCCTCAGCAGAACCTGTGTGCCAAAATTTATCAGTACGATTTGTACTGGCCACTCCCACCCTATGAGCTTTGCTTTGTGAAAATTGGATGCAAGTTGGATATAATCAAAAGGAACCTATAAGGCTGGGGTCTCCTATAGATATATTAGCATATCAAGTATATAATAGTATAGTCAAGTTTTAACACCATTCCCACACATTCCACCCCATTCCTGTCTAGAGCCAGGTTTCGATCCTGGGATCGATATACCACCATCTCCACACCATCACCATACCATCACCATACCATCGCTCAGTCGATAGGCCAAGTCCCTCTCGGCACTGTCTCATGGCCCGTAGTCAACGTCAAGTCAACGGGCGAGTCAATGGTCAATGGGTCAGGGTCACTGACGTGTGGGGCTAGGGCTGCTGACGTCAGCAGCTGACATCATTGTGACGTCAGCATGACGTCATTGTGACGTCAGCATGACGTCACCTCGGTTGTGTTGTTACTGACAGGTGGGACCCACGTGACATCGTCATGACGTCAGCATGACGTCACTTACTGACAAGTGGGTTCGGAGTCTCTGTGTCGCTGACATGTGGGGCCAAGTCAACCGTCAACGTTGATCGGTCGATGGTCAACATGGACCGGTCCAAACTAGGCTGGTTGGGCCTGGGTATGGGCTGGGCTCAGCCCGCCATGTGGCCTCATCACAGAGTGCCACGTCGCCTTCCGGGTTTCGGGTCGGGCTCGAGTCCACGGTGGACGGCGTAGTCAAGGCCCATGGACCGCAGACACAGTCTATGGTGGACTAGGTCCACGCTACTGTCTCCTTCGTCTGGTTCACGGTGGACCGAGCGCAGGGCTACGCTGCCCATCTCACCCCTTTCCTCTATTCTCTCACGGCGGCGAGCTCACGCTACGCGCGCCGTGGTGGACTGGCAAGGCTGCTACGGGGCGCTGGGGTCTTGTGGGTTCAGGGCGTGCTCGCCAAAGGGCCAAAGAGGGGGGGCTTGAAGCTCCCGGTGGTCGGCGTTGGGCACGGTGGCCATGGCGGGCGATGGTGGAGCCTACCATGGCCAAATTGGGGCAAAGAACGCCCCAATTTCTCCTATCGAGGTCAAGGGGGTGACAGCGGGGGTGGCGCCGATGACCTTACCGTGCGGCGGAGTCTGCACCGGCGTGAAGGACGCGGTGGGGCTCCGGTGAGGTCACGGCTCCGGCAATAAAGGGCGAGGTCAGGGCCTTTCTCCACTTTAGCTCGGTGGCTAGAGGCGTGGGGTCTCAGCGATCCTCGTTGTCGCATTCATGACGAGCGAAGTGGTCGGGGCTGGCCAGAACATGCGCGGCACGGCGACGCCAGGGTTGTCCACGGCCATGGCGGGCATGGGGGTGCGGGGTGAAGGCTTCGGCGTTCTTGAGCACCTAACGCGTGGCATGGTCGTTCCTTGGCCTATGTGTGTGCATGTGTACCCAGAGGCCAGAGACGGCCTTGGCCTACGCGCTCCCGGTGTGGAGCGCCATGGCCAAAACTGCGAGGTCTGGCGGCGAGCAGGGGAAAGACCGAGGCTCACCGTTGGTGTCGTGGGAGATAGGATGGTGACGCAGTGGCGGGTCGTGGACGTGTCGAGATGAAGCTGTGCAGTGCCGAGTAGCGTCGACATGGTGGATCGAGGCATCGTCCTCCGCTGTGGTGACACCGGTGATGTCGGGCGGCTTCGGCGCTTCTTCTTCTCCCTCTATCCCATCTCTCTCTTAGCTCGGGTGTGCGGTGGATGGCCACAAGGTGGCGGCGGGGCATGGGGATGCGTTTGGGCAATTGGGGCCAGGGCTTTTATAGCCGAAGCTCGGCCAGGCATGGAGCGAGCGGCTGGGGATGTCCAAGGGCACGCAGAGGGCTGTGATCGCATCGAGGCTAGGGCTACGGGGTCATGACACGGCCGCGGGTGTGTTGGCGAAACTATTTTCGTGTTCTGTGGTCAGCAAGGCGGGGGACAGGGAGGCGACAAGGTCATGGCTCGGCCATGGCCATGGCAGGCATGCATGGCAGTGGTCATGCACCATGCGTGACCCTGTTGGGCAGCCGGTGCCTGCATGGCACCCATCCAACGGCTTCGTAGTCGGTTGTGAGGCACGGACAGCGGAGAGGGGCCAAGGTGGCGTTAGATTTTTCCCACGGCACCCGTGCTCTATTTTCTGATCACAGAGGAGGGGACCAAGAAGGGGGATGATAGCGGGGGTCCATTCGTCAGCAAATCAGGGGAAAACGATGGCAGAGAGGGCATGCGGGCTGGCTGTGTGGGCCACGCGCGGTTGGGCCAGGCCTGCTTGCGGCTGCGCGTGGGCCAGCGAAGCCGGTGAGCGAGCTGGGCCGGCTGGAGGAAAAAGGCAGGCTAGGCCGATCGGTTGCTTGGGCTAGCTCCTCCCTTTTCTCCTTTTTTGTTTTTCTTTTCTTCTCATTTGTTTGAATTCAAATTTGGTTTGGAATTTGAATTCAAAATTGGTGTACCTTATTCATTGGAGTTTTAGGAACTTTATTTAGCTATTTTGTATAACAAAAATAGGTGTAGTTTTGTTATACAAAAATAGAATTAGTTTCCTCTTTAAGCATTTATTCTTTGGTTTGATTAATAATTACTTTATGGTTTATTACTTTAAAGAAGTTGTTAAGCATTACATAAAGCAAATGGAAATCCAAATCATCATTTGAGTTAACAATGTATGCTATGTTTCATTTGTCAGTATTTAAATAAACATGATTAACAAATGACATGCCATGCTCATGAAATTGCTTAGTTGGTTTATAACTAATGCAACACCTAGGGTTGGCTCCTACAGATGTCACTTAACATTGCATGGGGTAATAGCAAAAATTTTGTAGTTGTGATTTTTGGTGTGTGGATTTTTGGGTTGTTACACCTGTCACTGTCCAATGACCTCTGACGACTATGCATATGTTCCCGGTAACTTAAGAAGACTGTCGGGTGTCCTCGGAGAACCCCGAATCATCCACGATTTCCGAGCAGGATCCCATTACAGAGTCATTGTAGTATTACAACATTTATTCAAATATTTACATCAGAGTAAAATAGCAGAAGTCTTACGATAACTTAGTTTACAAACCAGTTGTTTCAAACCTTACAAACTAAGTTCAATAATTATTACAAACCATAGTAGTGGAGTGGTATTAGTAACATAATACAAACACACAATATAAGTATCCTGCCCAAGGACCACACATTTACTTATCATCATCGATTTGAACAAGAGTCATGCAGCACGGTCCAAAGCAGACCTGCTCATGAGGCTCACCTGCAACAAGGGTAAACAAACCCTGAGTACAAAAGTACTCAACAAGACTTAACCGAAATAAAACTGATCAGACTTAGGAATGCAGGCTCAGGGATTCAAGGTATGGCTTTAGTAATAAACAAAGTTCTTTTGCGTAAAAGCTTTCTAACAAGATTCTTTTATTCAACATGTAAATCTATCTCAAAATCATATATGAATCTGCCATGATCCATAATGAGATCATGAACTTCATATCAAACCCTTTCTCAAAACTTCTTCAAGTTTCAGTTATTAACTACGATGATGAACAATGAGTTGAGTCTTCATAACCGAGGAGCAACGACGATTCAAACTGATTATAACCCAGCTGGGGATTCCCAACCACACGACATATGCAGGTCCCTGACCTACATATACCATCCCACCCTAAGATCCTCTAAAACAAGAATGGGTCCACGCCACCCGAGAATACAGTACTCCACCAATCTAGCCCATTGCCACGTGGGTACACGCTACTCTCGCCATCTCTCCACTCCTAGTGCGCGAGTAGCCATTCTCGTAATAGAATAGCCAAGTTAAGGCTTACCGGAGTATGTGATCGGTACTACAAAGTCTCACCTCATGCAATTCAACAACGGACGTGTCTTAATTGACACAGGCGGAAAGAATCCGCTCACAAGACCTCCATGTCTTGTGGCTCCCATACATCGAGTCCTCCCGGTCTAGATTTATTACTCCACATGCTCATATCTTATGATCACATAAATAACCAGTTGTAACCAAGAAACCATTTATATCTCGTAGGTGACCGGTGATCACCCAACTTGTATCATTCTAAGCATGGCTAAACATAATTAGATATTCTCAAATTGAACTGGTAACAAGGTTGATATGGAAAAACAAGGTCGGCAATGCACCAATTAGGTTTCCACTCAACTCCTAATCACTTAATGCAGTATTTGAAAGCAAAAGCGATATAAATTTGTAAAACACAAGGTAGGTTTAAATGCATCCGGGGCTTGCCTTGGTTAACAGAAAAGTTAGGTTCCAGAGACGTTCCACAATTATCAAACCTGACCTCAACAGACGGATTAACCTCCTCCTCAACTTGATTGACTACCATGTGTTCACTTTCGTTCACTACACGTAGTAACAATGCCATGTTTAATATGATGCGCGATATGAAACATGATGCTCGACAATGGATGCAAAAATTAATAAATTGAATACAACTTTCCTTCGTGGTACAGTTGCAAACCAACAACTACTAAACATTTCCAAAAACTCAAACACTTACTTTAAGTATCAAGAATTATTTTATACTAATGACCCAAGGTCATCACTCAATCCAAAATTCAAACAAAACCTAAGTCATTAAGGTTTACTATTTGCTTTTATGAATTAATTATTTAATTCCAAATTATGAAATAAATCAACTTTCTCCAAATGAGCTCAAAATTTTTATGAAGGCTTATCACATGATAACTAAGTGTCAAAACAATTTTCATAATTTTTGGATAAATAATAAAGCCTAGAAAAATCATGGAAGCTCATTTATTAATTAATTAGAGCAATTTTTATCACATTCAAAATGTACTGAAAATCAACATTTAATATTTTTCCTAATAGTTTACATCATAGTGAGGTCACACAAAAATTTTCATAATTTTTGGAGCTCTAATTAATTATATAAAAAAATAACAAATCACAACACTATTCATTCAATTCTGCAAAATAGAAAAATCCATTTTCAAATAACGGTCACTGACAACGGGGTCCCACATGTCAGCGTCTTCCTCCCGCGTTCAACAGCGACGACTGTGGTTTGACCGCCGGTAACTCGCCGCCGGTGAGGTCTCCAGCCATGGCCAATGCACTACCACGTTCCCCACATCACAGCGTGTCGATTGGTGGCACTAACTAGACTAATTACGGCGAGGTTCGAGCTTGACGCCGGCCATGGCGGCCACGACGGCGCGGCTGCGCTATGCTAGCAAAACTAGGCCAGTAGCGGTTAACTAAGCGCTTGGAAAGGATCAGGAGCTCACCCCAAACACGTTCGTGCACGAAACAAGACCAGAGAAGCAACGGTGAAGCTCGTCGTCGGTCACAGCAAACACGGCGGCGCGAACAACGTTGGCGACGGTGCTCCGGTGGCTGCGGTGGACAAAAGGCTCAATCAACAGGGCACAAAGCACCATGGCAACATGGCAAAGCTAAAGGGATGCTAAACAAGGACAAATATGCACCGTGGAGCGCTGGCCATGGTGACGCGCACCCGACGGCGGTGCTGCCGGCCGCGAGGAAGAAGGGCACGCACTATGGTTTCCCGGTAGAGTCAAGCTGCAAGAGCTGGTCGGCTAGGTGTGTGAGAAGCAAGCAGAGCTATGACGGGCTTTGCTGCGACTGGTTGGCGCTACGTCGACAGCACGGGCTCGTCGGAGTTGGGCGGTGGCGATGGGAAAAGTAGAGGAAGAAGAAAAGAGAAAAACAGCGACGGCACAAGCTTAATAGAGCGGCCAGGAAGCAAGGAGATGACACGCAGTAGCCTACTCAAGCCAGCACAAAGCCGAAGAAGGCCACGAGCATGACTGGAAGCGAGGAGAAGGTCGCCGGCGGTGAGGTGTCGCCTGCAGGTATTGTTCACCAAAATTACAGAATTGCCACTCGCCTAATTTCCCAAATTACTCCCAAATTTGTATGGTAACTCAAAAATCTCCAAAAAAAAAGTTGTTCCAAATTCAAAGTTCTATAACTTTGCTTTAATAACCATACCCAAATTATGTCTACATTTTGAAATGCAAGTTTAAAATCACAAGGGGACACTTTAAGCACATTTCGCCTTTCCAAATTACTTCAAATTTTATATAACAACTTTGAAAACTCCAAAAACAAACTTTGTACAACTTGACAAGCTCTTCACTTTTGCTTTTAGGCTCAACCCCAAAATGTGCTTAGATTTTGAATTAGGTTTTCAGGGCAGAATTTAAATACTGAAAATCAGGGTTTTCAGAAATTCCAAAGCAATACAAAGATTTTGAACTTGATTCAAACCATACAAGTCAGCACATATACATAAAGGTAAACTTTTTTTAGTGTATGCATATCAAAGTTTTCACTAACACATGAATGATGTGCACTACATATGATGACATGGTAGGTTTTAGTATTTAAACACCCGAGGTGTTAATATGATGCAGTGCAAGTCATACGGAGGGTCCGGACCCATCCGCCCAGACTAACAAGCGGCCTCGGGCCGATCCTGGAGCGGAGGTAACACCGTTAGCTCCCATGTCAGGGTCCCCGGGTGCTCGGCAGCCGATGGAAAAGTCAACCACCGCTGCGGGTGGACTAGGAGACGGCGAGAGGTCGGCGTAGGCGGGGGACGGGTTGGTGACAATACCTGAAGCAATGGCGATTACTGCTGGGCCCTCGGTAGCTGAAACTGGAGTTGTCAGTGAAACACCAGAGGCTAGGTCAGCGAAACCAATGGCGCCCGAGGAGCTAACAACGCCCCCAGAGGCGTCACAGGGCATGGTCGGACCCGCTGTCCGGCCACAGAGCCCCCCGGTGATTTCTCCTGCTGCTGCAGAAGAGGAGGATGAGGTGGAGGAGATCATTCATGCCGAACCTCGAACCCAATCTGTCCGAATCCTCCGCAGGCGTGGTGATGAGGTAGTAGTTGTCGAGGAAGAGGACACCCCCAAGGAGATAAGGAGGCTAAAATCTGCCCTTGCCGGAGTAATAAAACAAATCGAGGTTAGTACTCAATCCAGAGTATTTAGTTTTGACATGGGAGATCGAATACCATTATTGTCCTTGTAAATTTCAGGGAATAAATCGGACTGTCGAGCAGCGGCACCAGTTGATAAAGAGAATGGAACCCCTTGCCAAGGAGAACCAAAAACTCAAGGAGGCGATAAACCTCTCAGAGAGACACATCCAGAGGGCCCGACATGAGCGAGACCTCGCTGAATCCAACACGCGGGACCTAGAACACCAGAAGGGAGTCCTGTCTGAACAGCTGGCGACTGTGAAAGAAAAGCTACGAAGCAAGTCCGAGCAGCTGGCCACTGCCTCCACACAACTGAAGGATGTTTTCGAGCATTTGGAACAACTACAGAAAGTCTCCGAGCAGAAGAAAGGTACGTGTGATCGATGAAAGTGCTTTGCATAGTTGGATATGCTTACTTGTGGTGCTGACTATTGTACTTGTAGAATAAGATGTAGAGCTCGGCCAGCTGTGCTAGGCCCTCGAGCAACTCCAAGAGGAGAAGGCAAAGGAGACAGAGCGAGCGAGCAAGCTAGCCGAGGAGCTGAACGGTGAGTATTCTCTGTTCGGGGTTACGGTTGAAGTAATTTCCTCGCTTGATGGAACTTTGTAATGCTTGTAGACTACCATCAGAGGGTCAAGGCACAATTCGATGTGCTGGAGCAGGACACCCGAACCCAAAGGGACAAATTTGACGCCATAGTTACCAGAATCAAACCAGTGCTCGACTGCATCAAACCAGAAGTGGCTCCTCAGCCAGATGGTAGGCTGCCATGCCTGGACATCGTCATCGAAAGATGCAAGATAGCGTGGGAGAGCTTCACGGGCTTCAACCGCGACGCCATTGTTACTGCCGCTACCCACGCCCTTGCTGTGGTTCGGTCCCACTATCCAGCCACTGACCTTCAAGCGATAGGGGGTGGGTTCGCCGAAGGACTGAGCAAGGCAGAGACCCAGCAGCTGGAGGATGAGGTGGAGGACGCAGCGAAGAAGTTGGCAAGCGATATAGATCTGTTTGGTGAAATGGACGGCAATGGCGGAGCACAATGATCTGCCTGGTGGATATCATTTGTAATTTCTAGATAGTGTAGCTAGAACACGCGAAGGCGTAAAAACACTTATGTATATGATAAATATTATAAGGTGCATGTGGATGCGGTCAGATTGAATTTCGGCGAAAATAATCTTCATAGTTTTAACCACGTAGTGTAAGTAGAGTCCGAGCAGTTGGTTCGCTGCTGACCCATATGGCCTCGGCTAGCCCATAGTCCATAGCGTTGAGCGCGGAGCCCGTGCACGTGTAGGAGGAACAGGCATGACCAAGGAACCGTAGCCAACCACCCATAACGTAGAGCGCGGAGCCAGTAGCACGTGTAGGGAGAGATCAGAGACTAGGTCTTCTCCATAGAGAAAAGAACTTAGCATGGGCTACACGGTGGGTATCAAAATAACTTGGAGATATAGGTAATATAACCGGCGTCCGAGCAATTAATTCTATGCTGAGGCCTTGGCCTAGGCTAGCCCATAGTCCATAGCGTTGAGCGTGGAGCCCGTAGACATGTAGGATGAACAGGCGTGACCAAGGAACCACAGCCGACCACCCATAACACAGAGTGCGGAGCCCGTAGCACATGTAGGGAGAGATCGGAGACTGGGTTTTCTCCGAAGAGAACCAAAAAGAAAGTATGTTGCTCACTGATCAGCGAAATATCTTGGAGATTTGGAGCAAAATGTTTCGGCGTTTTGGAGAAACATTTTGTGACGGTTTGGAGAGAACGTATTCAGCGAATTGGAGATTACGTGGTCGACGAATTGGAGAATACGTTCGGCGAATTGGAGATTACGTTCAGCGAATTGGAGAATACGTTCGGCGAATTGGAGATTACGTTCGGTGAATTGGAGAATACATTCGGCGAATTGGAGATTATGTGTTCGGTGAATTGGAGAATATATTTGGCGAATTGGAGATTTGGAGAAACATGGTCGGTGACAACGTTGGTGGAGCTCGTCATTAAGTGGCGTAAAAACCCGGTGATTGTAAATGGAGATTTAAACCATAGTGGAGAAAAAATGGAGAAAATTACAGAAATCAAAACTTTATTCATCATAAAGTGGAGAGTGCATATCTGAGGCGTTTCAAGGATAGAAACGTATGAGGTGCTCTATATGCTAGGAGTTAGGAACATCGATTCCATCTAAGTCACATAGGTGATAAGACCCTGGTCGGGTAATGTCTTTGACAACATAAGGTCCTTCCCAGGGGGAGGAGAGCTTGTGCATCCCTTCAGTTTTCTACTTTATGCGAAGGACAAGGCCGCCGATAGCAAATGAACGACCTTTGACATTGCGGTTGTAGTACCTTCGCAAGCCTTCTAGATACTTGGCTGTGCGGACACAAGTGATTAGGAGTTCCTCCTCAGCCCTATCGACGTCCTCTGTCTGAATAGCTGCGGCTTGTTCTTCATCAAAATTTTCCACCCTAGGTGCTCAGAAGGCGATATTCGCTGGAAGTATGGCTTCTGGGCCGTAAACCAAGAAGTATGGAGACACGCCAGTGCTACGACTAGCTTGAGTATGCAATCCCCAGACTACAGCTGGTAGCTCTTTGAGCCATCTGCCCGGATGTTTATTGCCTTTCTAAAATAATCTCTTTTTAAGGGCATCTAGTATCATACCGTTTGCCTGTTCGACCTGACCGTTGGCTCTAGGATGGGCAACGGAGACGTAATTGATGGAGATACAACGGTCTTTGCAGAAATCCCAAAAGTGATGGCTAGTGAATGTAGTTCTGAGGTCGGTGATGATGCTGTTCGGGAGACCAAATCTGTGGACAATATCTTCAAAGAGCTCGACTGCTTTCTTTGCATTAGCCAAGACGAGCGGTTTATATTCAATCCACTTGGAGAACTTGTCGATGATGACATACACGTACCGGAAACCACTTGGTGCTAGTTTGAAAGGGCCGATCATATCTAGTCCCCAGCATGCGAAGGGCTAGGAAGCTGGGATGGTTTGCAATACTTGCGCCGGCACGTGTATTTGCTTAGCGAAAAATTGGCATCCTTCACAACGTCGAACGAGGTCTTCTGCATCAGAGATGGCTGTGGGCCAATAGAAACTAGCTTGGAAAGCCTTGCCGACCAGTGTTCTCAAGGCCGCGTGGTTGCCGTAGGAACCAGAGTGAATTTCGAGGAGCAACTTCACTCCGTCTTCTTGGGTGATGCATTTTTGCAAAATCCCTTCCTTGGCACTTTTCCTCATCAAGTTGCCGTTTACCAACACGTAATGTTTGCTCTGACGAGTTAGGCATTCGGTTTTAGTTTTATCGGCTGGTACCTCGGCGCTAGAGAGGTACTTGATGAATTGTTCCCTCCAATCAGCGGTCGGCAAAGGTACCTAAGTACCAGCTACTCGGCCAGTGGAACTTCTTGAATTTCTTTTTCTTCTTTAATGGATGGTGCCACAAGATCTTGGACGACGACCCCGGGTGGAACCACGGCATGAGAGGAGCCCAACTTGGACAAGTAATCGGCGATCTGATTTTGGTCGCGTACCACGTGGTGGTACTCGATACCATAAAACTTCCCTTTAAGCTTCCTGATTTCGGCGCAATAAGCGTCCATCTTATCGTTGGAACAAGACCAATCTTTGTTAAGCTAGTTGATGACCAGCGTGGAGTCCCCATATACCATAAGGCATTTGACGCCGAGCTCAACAGCTATACGGAGTCCGTGGAGACATGCTTCGTATTCAGCGGCATTGTTGGAGGCCGTGAAGTGTATCCGGAGGACGTATCGGAGCTTATCCTTGGTCGGCATGATGAATAGAATGCCCGCACCAGCACCATTGATGTTGAGGGTGCCATCGAAGTACATCATCTAGTGCTCAGGGCAGGTAGCGGCGATGGGCTCTTGAATCTCGGTCCACTCAGCGATGAAATCAACGAGCGCCTGAGACTTGATCGTAGACCTACTTTTGAATTCAATGGAGTAAGTGCCGAGCTCAACCACCCACTTGATGATATGGTCGTTGGCCTCTTTGTTGTGGAGGATGTCCCCTAGAGGGAACTCGGTGACCATGGTGATCTTATAATACTCAAAGTAGTGGCAGAGTTTGCGCGACGTAATCAGGACGGCGTATAACAACTTCTAGACCTGAGGATAACAAGTCTTGGGCTCGTTAAGAACCTCGTTGATGAAGTATACCGGACGTTGCACCTTATAGGCGTGTCCGGCCTCCTCGTGTTTGACCACAATTGCTATGCTGACGATGCGAGAGGTAGCGACGATGTAGATCAGGAGAGTCTTGTTAGACCGTGGCGCCGTCATGATTGGAGGCTTTGTAAGGAACAACTTAAGCTGCTCGAAAGCTGTGTCTGCCTCTTCCGACTAGGAAAAGCACTCAGAGGTCTTGAGGAGTTTGAAGAAAGGTAAACCTTTTTCACCGAGGCGTGATATAAAGCGACTTAATGCAGCCATGCAGCTAGTAAGCTTTTGTATATCCTTGATGCATGTTGGTCATTTCATCTTGGAGATGGCGGAGACCTTGTCAGGATTGGGTTCTATGCCTCGTGCGCTGACAATGTAGCCCAGGAGTATACCGGATGGAACTCCAAAGATGCACTTTGAAGGGTTCAGCTTCCATCGGTATCTTTTTAGGTTGCCGAATGTTTCTTTGAGGTCGGCGATAAGATTATTGGCGGTCTTGGACTTGACAACCACATCGTCGAAGTAAGCTTCGAAGTTGCGGCCGATTTCTTGATCGAGGCACATCTGGATAGCCCGTTGATAAGTCTCCTCGGCGTTCTTGAGTCCGAAGGACATGGTGGTATAGCAATACACATCGAAAGGCGTGATGAACAATGTCTTGATCTGATCTTCTTTCTTGAGAGAGATCTGGTGATAGCCAGAGTAACAGTCAAGGAAAGAGTGTAATTCGCAGCCAGCGGTGGAGTCAACAACCTCGTCAATCCGAGGCAAACCAAAGGGGTCTTTAGGGCAGTGTTTGTTAAGATCAGTATAATCAACACACATTCTCCATTCTTTATTCTTTTTTCGAACAAGAACAGGGTTCGCTAACCAATCAAGATGATACACTTCTTTTATAAATCCGGCAGCTAAGAGCCATTTTATTTCTACCCTAATAGCCTCCTTCTTGTCTGGCGTGAATCGGTGAAGTTTCTACTTGATCAGTTTGGCTGTCGGCGAGACATTCAAGGAGTGCTCGATCTTCTCCCGTGATACCCCCGGCATATCTGCAGGTTTCCAAGCAAACACATCGGTGTTGGCACGTAGGAAGGAGATGAGCGTGCTTTCCTATTTGGGGTCAAGGTGAGCCCCAATCTTCACGGTCTTGGAGGGGTTGTCGAGGTCGAGGCCGACCTCCTTGACTTCCTTTGACTTGGCGGAGGCATGGGGAGGCTCTAGATCTAGGATCTCCATGTCTTTGGCAGGCACCGTCTTAGCTTTGGTGACCACGCTAGCCATCTGGATGGGGAGGTCGGTAGCTTCAGCGTGGGTGAGACTCTTTGTCTCATAGGCGTAGGCGATGGTGAGGTTGGCCTGTAGGGCCAAGACTCTAGCAGGCAAAGGCATCTTCAGCACTAGATAGGCATAGTGTGGCATGGCCATGAACTTGGCTAGAGTTGGCCGACCAAGTATGGCATGGTAGGCGGTGTCGAAGTCGGTGACGTAGAAGTTGATGTGTTCGATGCGGTAATTGCTTGTCGTGCCGAACTGTACTAGTAGGGTAATCTCTCCAAGCGGTTTGGAGGCCCTGATAGGTACCACACCCCAAAAGGAGGAGTTGGAAGGTGTGAGATCTGACAAACCGAGGCCCAGCTCTTTTAGGGCTCCGGCAAAGAGGAGATTCAGAGCGCTCCCACCGTCGACGAGCACTTTTCTGAACAACACCTTTTGGATGGTTGCATCGAGGACAAGGGCAAAGCGCCCTGTGTAGGGAATGTCCGCCCACTGGTCGTCCCTACTGAAGGTGATGGGAACCTCAGACCATGGGCGATAGCTGGGGTTGGCGACAGCGTCCTCCGCGGTGACGTTGAGCACCCGCCATGCGACGAGCTTTCATTCCCTTCTACTTTCAGTGGAGGCAAGGCCCCCGAAGATGGTGGAGACCACCTTGTCGTGGTCCTAGAAGGCATTGCCATTGCCCCCAGGTGGTCGGCGACCTCCAACTCCGTCATTGGCGTTGTCGTCTAGCTTTTTGTTCTAGAATTCCTTAGCCAACCTGAGGCAGTCCTTCATTTTGTGCTTGGCGTTCTTGTGGAGCGGGCATGGGCCGTCGAGGATCTTCCTGTACTGCTCATCATAGTAGCGCTTAGCGCAAGGTTCATTGATGGCAGCGACGATGTGGTCTGGCCAGCGGCGGCAATTTTGGCTAGACTTGGGCCCTTCTTGCCGATCTCAACCGCTGTTATAAGGATAACTATGGTCGTCGAAATGGCGGTCGCTGTGGCGTCGGTCGGTGGGGCGGTCGTCATACCAGCATGTTGGTCATTGGGTGCCCGCATCCTTGTTGAAGCGCACCTTGGCCTCCTTGACATCGGCATACTGGTTGGCGGTTGTGATCATCTCGCCGATCCCAGCAGGCAGCTTGCGGTTGAACTTAGAGCGGAGCTCACGATGGTGGAGTCCTTGGATGAAGGCGGTGATGACCTCAACTTCTGTGATGTTGGGGATAGAGTTCCTCATCTCAAAAAAGCATCAGATGTAGCTACGGAGGAGCTCAGACGGCTTCTGGTCGATGCAGTTTAGGTCGTGCTTAGTGCCCGGCCGAGTGCACGTGGCCATGTAGTTATCGGTGAAGACCTTTTTCAAATCCTCCCAGGATCCAATGGAGTCCGGGGCAAGGCTGGTAAACTAGCTCATGGCGGTAGGCGTCAGCATGATAGGAAGATAGTTTGCCATGACATTAGAGTCTCCTCCAGCGGCACAGATAGTAGTGGCATAAGCCTGTAGCCACTATGTCGGGTTCATTCTTCCTTCATAGGGCTCGACCCCAGTGATCTTGAAACCACGGGCTACTGAAGCATTCGGAGTGTCTGTGTAAATGCCGGAGGCCCGTCGGAGTTGTCGATGCCGTCGTCAGTGGTATTACCACCGGCGAGTGGTTCGACAACTGAGTCTGGGTTACCATACTCTTGTTTGTACTCCTAATGATGGCAAATTTCATCTTCATGGTGACCAAATCGGCGTTCGTCGATGCGCCGTCGTGCATCTCGATGATTGTTGAGATGCACCCGGACATCCTGGTCGACCTCCTAGTCATGTTGGTGGTGATGTTTGGCATGATCGCCCTTAGCTCCACCTTGGGGGGCTGCTTGTCATCGCAGTGCTGGTCGGTGAAGCGACTTTGGCGGCGGTCGATCCTTGTGGCAACTGATCGGCAAATCGAAGTGGTGGAGTAAGAGGGTCTCTGATCCTGGCAGATCTCATTGACCTGATAGTGCGCTGCTTTAAGCATGGCAGCGACCTTGGCGAGCTCAAGCGTCTACGGGAGGTGGGCGAGCTCATTGGCGGCTACTACCAGATTGGCGCTCTGAGTCCTGAAAATGTCGTGGCCATAAACGCGGAGAAACTCTTCATCGAGGTTGCGCTGGAGTGGCCTCCCTTACGAGTCGAGCTACTGCTCGGCCATCATGAGGGCATGCTTGTTTGCTCGGCGTTGTGCATGGTTGATGTTTTGGTTCTCACGAGCGGTGCATTCCTCCTCAGTCTCATCGTTTCGAGGGGGGCTATCGACGCTGACGTTGAAGATCGCGCCCCCAGAGAGGAGGGAGAGGAAATTGTTCAGCGGAGGTTTTGGCAAGGGTCTCTATGGAGTCTTGGGACTCAGAGCCTAGACTCTCCTCTAGGATGGCGTGGAGGGACACCCTAGGGTGCCAGCTAACATGGAGCATGTTGAAGGCCGGCGGAGGCTGGTCGATGAACTGGTCGGCGAAAGGATGAGCGTCTCCCACCTGGTCGGTGAATTTGCCCCTTAGGGCATCTTGGAAAGTGGCGGCGGTGTTGGTGAGCCCAAAGGGTAGAGCCATAACTCCCAGAATCTTCCAAGCAGCCTCTAGGAGGTGTAGATTGGTGGGTGGTCGGCGCTGAACAAGGGTGTCCAGAGCCAATTCAGCGATGGAGAGGCAATCGGTGAGCTTGTGACCAACCTGATCAATGGATGAGATCAGAAGGTTGCTGTTGATCTGCCTCCTCTAGTAGCGAGGAAGCAGGCAGCGGGTTGTTGACAAAGGTGACCTAGGAAGTGGTTCTAGGATTGGATCTACAGTCACAGGTGCGGGGGTGATCGGAGCAGAATCGATCTGCACCGGCTCGAGGAGCTCTCCGATTCCATCAGCATTGATGATCCATGAGATCGATCCGACCATGAAGAACTAGCCAGGCTGTGGGAGGGATGAAGAGCCTGTAGAAAAAACCATCTTGTTCGACAAGGAAAACAGCACGCACAGCCCCTACCTAACTCGCCAACTGTCGATAGAATATCATCGGCAGTCCTCTGAGGGGTATCCCACGAAGGTAGATTGATCGGTAGGGGAGCGTGAGATCAAGAACAAGAAGGCATTAGAGACACACGAGTTAGATAGGTTCAGGCCGTTAGTATGACGTAATACCCTACTCCTGTGGTTTGTTGGTTTGTATTAGCTATCGTATGATATTGTGTGTGTTTGGAGGGGGTCCCTACCCGCCTTATATAGTCCGAGGAGCAGGGTTACAAGTTGGTTAGATCTAGGAGATAACCGGAAAGTAATAACTGATTACAAGAATCTAGGGATCATACATATCCTAACAGATCTCGCAGTATCTTCAGGATATCCTCCAGATGTCTTGCGGGAGGCGTTGAGCAAAGCCATGCCTCATAAGGCTTCGTCTTGTGGGCTAGGCTGCCCCTGGGGGCGCAGCCCATGTGGTCTACCTTGGGTATCCGAGGTCATACCCCCCACTGCGCTGCTCGATCTAGGTGCTAATGGAAGTTTTGCGATTAAGGGGGTTCTCTTATTTGGGCAAGCCAAGGGGTACTCAATGCACTTTGGTATCCCTAGTTTGCCATGCACATTTCTTGTACTATCGATTCACCATCCTGGTGCCCTGGCGATTCTCCTTCCTCTGGAGCAGCAACAACGATGACAACGCTTCTCTTCCACACCTCCTCTTCTTGCCTCTCTAGACCATGAGAGGTAAATGCCTCTATCTCCCTCACGCTCATGACCATGAGAGGTGCAGCAGGGAAGGTAAAGCAGCTCACTGAGATGCTTCTCTTCTTGCCTCTCTCTTGTGCTCACGACCATGAGGTGCAGTAGCAGGTAAGGTAAAGCACCTCACTAAGATACTGGTGGAAGTTTTGTGAGGTGTTGCCTCGTCCTTAGCTTGCACTGACTATCTCCTGACTCGACTATGGGATGTACCTATACTTGATAGGTCTTTGTTATTATACATCCAGTAGTCTTCAATAGGTCTTTGTTATTGTACAACTCTAAAATGTAACTGAAGTTATCAATGACATTACTGTGATGATTGTTACTATGTCGTTTATATATAGTTTTTGCCTTAAAAATGATTAATAACTGAATGTTTGTGATGCTTGTTACTCTAATTTTTGAAGTATTGTAGTATTTGCCTTGGCTACACAGTTGTGAGATAAAGCACCTTATTGAGATGGTGCTGGGGTGGAAGTATTTGCCTTGGTTTATTTGCAAATTGGTTTGCTATGCTTACAAATTGTCATTATTGTAGCTCCCATCGCTGCTTCATACGGTGATTCAACATTAGTGTTAGATTGCAAAGTGTAGGAAATCGAATGGTCCATGTCGTCTTCCCTCCTCTATCACCCATGACTCACATGGGTGGCCATGGATGTCACAAACCTTGACTGTTGCCTTCCCCGCTCATGTCTGTGATGCTTATTACTGTGTCATTTATATATATTTTTTGTCATAAAAACAATTAATAACTCAAGGGCCTATTTTAGATGAGGATGAAACGTGGTAGGGAATCAAATGTGCCAAGGAATCTGAACCGCATCATGTTCACTACTCCGTCGCCCATGAATCACGTGGGTGGCTGTGGATGTCATGGCCCTTGACTATTGCTTTCCCCGCGTGCGTCTTGAGGTGGGGCTATTTAAGCCAAGGCAAGGGGAGCCTCTCTAGCCAACTTCAATCCTTATTCCTCCCTTAGCATCAAAAAAATAGAGAAAACCTTGAGTTGCATGTAGTCTCCCGTCGCCATGGCCTCTCTCGTCCTACATTGACTCCAGCGCCGCTGGGAGAAGGCCTTCAAGATCAGCTACCGCCAACACCTATGCATGGCTATATGTCCGCTCATTTTCTCGGTGTTAGTGGAAGTTTTGTGAAGATAGGGAGGAAAGCATGCTTCCATGGAGCTTCGTCGTGATGTACAATGCATTGTGTAGGGTGGTGACTTCATCCACATCGTAGATGTAGATGCGACGGTACAAGGAAGCGCTTGAAGATGTGATGGTGCAAGAGAACACACTTGTTTTCCTTCCTTCTCTTCCACTTGGTTTCATGTGCGGGTTGGTCTCCTCGCAGGACTCCTTCTCCGCACTGAAATTCATCGGGTACGCGGCAGAGAGCGCTTGAAGGGGTTCTGGTGTCTGATTGGTACAAGTGACCAGTTTCTCATGCACAAGCGCAAGCCGCAATCGGGTATAGGTTAGCCCCATGCTCATTAGGTCTTTGTTATTGTACATCTCTTGTTTGATAGGTCTTTGTTATTGTAAACCTGTTTAGTGTAATGGACTTTATCAATAAGGCCTTGTCTGGATGCATTTGTATCCACTTCAATCCACATGTGTTGGAGTGGAATGGAATGAAATTTAGTTTAATTCCACTCCAATCCACTTCAACACATGTGGATTGAGATGAATACATGCGCATACAAACAAGGCCTAAAGAGTTCCTTGCACAACTCTATTATTGCGTAATGTTCGCCTTTTCAGTTGTAGCTTTTTCTTGTCTTCATGATAAAATTTTTCCTCATGTGGCTAGATGCTAGTGAATCTAGACTACATCATACGGTATACATGTGTGCAATTAGATTAGTGGTACTTGGATGCCCTCCGGCTAGCGCTCTACCATATCCGCCATGTTGGTGACCTTACGCCTTCTATATTTCTTATATTGATATTAATTATGTTTATTAGTGGAGATGACTTAACTTGTATTAAGAAATTGGAAACATGTGCAAGGGAATCTGAACCACATCATATGAGAAGGAAGGTAACTGTAACAATTTTAGAAAGGAATAATCGTACTTGGTGTGTCATTGTATTAAGGATAATGAAGAGTTTTATCATACAAATCTCCGTCATCTAGATATATACATATCAACATTGATCTGTCCAGAATCTACCACATTGATCTGAAAAATCTATCACACTCATTATAGATCCTATACTCCTCGCTGCAGAACATATCCCACTCCTCCCAACCTTCCCCTCCTGCGTTGTTGCCGCAACCTCCGCCTCCTCACTAATGCCCGTCCTAGCAACACACCGGCATGGCCAGAGGAGGCAGAGGATTGGACTCACCCGATGTCGGCCGCCTAGCCAAGTCCTGCAACACCCACATAGCCTGTTGGAGGCACCGTGTACATTTCTCATTCTTCCACGTCACATTCACTGCTGGGCCCGCTTCATCACCTTCGACCTTCCTCAACAGCCACCGGGCAATGTTGCTGGCACCGCTATTGGACCTATGGAGCACAAGGGAGAGAACAAATGTAGAAACATCATGGCCTGCCATGGTGGAGTGGTCAAGCATGTCAAGCCATGGTATTCCACGAAGATGGCGCGCATCCCAGCATAAAAGAAGGCCTCCGGGTTGCCAACGCTAACAAGCTGAAAGCCCTAGTTTGGTTTTGGATAATTGATGAAACCTAAGTGTACTAACCATTGTCATTAAGTGATGAATATGAGCTAGGTTGGTACACACCAAGTGATGGCGCTAGATGATGGCCATGGTGGTGGTGATGGCCAAATGAGATGATCAAGTGCTCCAACTTGGAAAAGAAGAAAGAGAAAAACAAAATGGGCTCAAGGCAAAGGTATAAAACCTAAGGCCATTTTGTTTTGCCGGTCAAGACGCAATAGAGTGCGTGATCAGGTTTACGATAGATAACCGTACTATAAAGAGGGGAAATCTTAAATTGCAATGGTTATCTAGTGCCACTAAGTGTGAGTCCCATTTGCATATATATATTGTGCTTAGTGATGTGGTCAGATGCATGAGAAAGCCTTGGAACAATCTTTGTGAAAATGCTAACTTTAGTGCTAATTTGTTTCGGCACACTTGGGAAAAGTTAGCACTTGAAAAGGGTGAAAATAGACAAGAAAATAGGGCTATGTCTAGAAATTCTCGCTCAGCTGTACTGAATTTTTAGGTAGACTTCCTCTGGTTGTTGCACTTATTTAACTGGAAATTCATTGCGCCCGAGTTGGAGTTTCCAATGTGGGAGTCCTCCCGCGCCAATGGTCAAAAGCGCGTTCGCCTAGAAATTTTTCCTGCCCGAGATGGAATTTCTAGTTGAGCTCAGATCTACTTCGCCCCAACGGTCTTGTGCATGGGCTGAGGAGATTTAGGGGTGGAAAAGCCCCCTTCCTTCCCATCTCTTGCTCATTCTTCTTCCCACTTGCTCATTTTGAAACCCTAAAGGAAGAACAAGATCTCTCCTCTCTCAACTCTCTCACTCCCAAGGATTTGTGCTCCATTCAAGTGAGAGATTGAGTTCTAGTGTTGTTTTTGAGAGCTTCAAGAGCATCTCCCTCTCCTTTCCCTCTCTAAACTTGGTGCTCATTCATGAGAGGATTTGGGGGAAACCCTAGTGTGTGCATTTTAGGTTGCATATTTGGTGGCACTAGGTGGTGATTGTGATTGTGGATTTCTTATTAATCTTGGTGATTGTCATCACCTAGATGGTTGGTGATTTATTGATTGGTGAGGGGATTTGGTGATTGTATCTGCCCCTAGTCAAGGATTTTATTTGTGAGGGGTTCTTGACCTTTTCCCCATGGGAGATTGCAAAAGGTACTCTAGCGGATTGCTCGTGTCATTGAGTTACCCTCACTTGTGGGTAGGTTCTTGTGGTGCCCATTTGTTGATCTAGGTTTGTGAAATACCTATTAGCCACTGAACCACCAAGTGTTGGTCGACACAACGGGGACTAGCGTGCTGGCAAACACGTGAACCTTAGGAGAAAAATCTTGTGTCTATTGTGATTGGAATTCTCCCGGTGATTCACTTGGTATTCATATTGTGATTGGTTCATCTTTCTTCCCATGACGGTATAATAGTTGTGTAGCAAGCTCTTTAGTGTAGCTAGTTTGAGAGCTTGCTTGTTAGTAGAATAGCTCATTTAGTGAAGCTCTTTAGTGTAGCTTGTTTGAGAGCTTTTAGTGAGTAGTGACATAGCAATTGATTGATCTAGAGATTATAATTAACGAATTGTTGGGATAAGTGGCTTGCAACCCTTTGTAGAGTTAGAGCAAAAAGCTTCGCTTTCTAATTGACTAATTAGTTGCTCTAGTGTTTCGTAGAAATTTTTATTAGGCTATTCACTCCCCTCTAGCCATTTAGGACCTTTCACAAGCCTAGCGATGAGCTTGGCACGATATTCGTGGTCGTAGAACCACTTCCAAATCCCACGCTGCATCCCACGCAGCAGCACCCGCCATAGTGGTATGCTATATCCCACTACGGCATCGCCACACACCCTACGCATCTGCAAATAGGTTGCCCGCAGCCTGCCAAGATCTTCCATGGGATCCGCTGTAGCCACAGTGACGCGGCTAGCAATCTCAACAGCCACCTCCATCAAGACTTTTCCATGGAAGGCGGTGGCAAAAGATGAATTCTTGGGTCGGGGAGCGACGTCACGACAGAGCGGAGCACTAGGGAGGGGGATCGGAGTGGAGCAAGGTGAGTTCCAAAAAACCCTCTTGGGATTTTATGAGCGCTCCGTTCTTGAAGGTTCTGTGACGCCAGGATGTTGAACGTCTCGGGGAAGTCAATCGTCATCCTCCAAACTATGTGAAACCACGTAAACTGCTCGCACCGCATGCTTCTCCAAACTAGTGCTAGAGGGGCCGAGTCACATGGTCGAGTCAATTTTCTACGTTCAACTTCCAACACCGTTCCATCACCATTAATTTTGTCGGGAGAAGCATGCTCCACTAAGATCGTGCGAGACGTGGCCTCGCCTTAACTCTTGCTCTCGCTCAGTGCAATCGAAGGGAACTCCAACGGGCGCCTATCTCACCCATCCTTCTATAAAAGCAGAGGCTAAGGTGGGGAAGCAAGTACATGATTCCTTTTCTAAACTCGTTACACTTACCTATCTTCTCGTTCTATCTTCTTCGTTCGGCACTCCGCCTTGACACCCCACCTTTCAGATCTCATCCAATAGCGGATTGGGCAACGAAACGCCCAATGGAAGAGTCGTCGGAGGTTGTCCCTGCTCGTCCCCGCATTTGTGCGATGCCGTGATGGGACAGGGAGGGCAGCTCGGTGGCGCCGCCACCGGAGAGCTGATCCCCGCTTCCAACTATCTCCTCCGATGACGATGGGGGGATGATGTCCTCGAGTTGCTGGAGCAGCTAGACGTGCCCACCTCTGTCCTCCGCAAGGAGAGCCAGGAGGCGGACCGGCTGCACCTCTCCATTGCCGCCGTGAAGAGGGAAATGGCCACGACAGAGCTTGCCGCCGCCGGGGCCTAGGCGCGCCTCGCTGGTAAGGCATTCGGCACGATATGATCTTACTCTTTTACTATGTGCGACGTCGTGTCTTCAGTTGTAGCGTTTTCGTGTCTCCTTTTTAGCCATCCAGGAGCAGCTAATTGCCGCGTAGGGAGAGGAGGGCGCACTGCCGCGCCACGCGAGGAAGAGGGAGGCCGCACCGCCGCCGCTGGAAGGAGCCGCCCTGCGCGTGCCGCCACCCCGAGAGAGAGAGAGAAAGAGAGAGGAGAGTGGTCACCTCTGCCCTAGGAGAGAGGAGAAAGGGACGTTTTCTAACTTGTGCGGCTATGGCTGAGGGAGAGATCCGCGACCGGAGTGAGGGGGGCGTCGGGCGCGCCTGACGCGGCTGGGGAGGGAACCCTAAAGTCTAGTATATATATGTGCGCCTAGAATTGGACCTCTTGGGCTAGCGGGCTGGGCCTGATTTACCGAGGCGATTGAGTTATAATGCCCGTCTCGGTTAATGATTTACCGAGGCGGTTGCGTTAGGATGCCCGCCTTAATTAATATATATTAATTGAGGCGGTCCTGTTAGGTTAGCCACCTTGGTTAATGATTAACCGAGGCGGTTATTGGCCCGGCTGCCCTGCCTCGAATAACTGAGGCGGGCAACCAGGCCAACTGCCTCCAAGCCCAAGAGCTAAACGTTGTGCAAAAGTTTTCTGTAGTAGTGCTAGTCCTTCCGGTTGCTCTAGAGGCCAGGTGTGGTGGCACTGGCGGCTAAGCTTCATCATTTCATCTAGCCTGCATCAGCGGTGGATCCTGCCTCACTCTTCCCTTACGCCGCCATCGCAAAGAGACATAATGGGTAAGCAAGGAATGTGTACATGTGTGGGTCCTAATCATGTGGAAGAATGTGTTATCGACGTTCTCTACATTTACGCCTTGTTTAGTTGGACCCCAAAGTCCAAAAAGTTGCTACAGTACCTGTCACATCGAATGTTTGCGGCCCGTGCATGAAGCATTAAATGTAGACGAAAATAAAAACTAATTGCACAGTTTGGTGGGAAATTGCGAGACGAACGTTTTGAGCCTAATTAGTCCATGTTTGAACACTATTTGTCAAATAAAAACGAACGTGCTACAGTAGTCCCAAAATCCAAATTCACCCAACTAAACAAGGGCTTAGTAGTGTTTTTCTTCTCTTTCTTTCCTGCTCTGTCCTCAAAAGTTGATGTGGCGCCGCTAAGAGAGCTGATGTGGCATTGTCTCTATCCTCAAAAGTTGATGTGGTGCTGCTAAGAGAGCTGATGTAGTATTGTTGATGGTGCCCTAAGTTAATGATGGTAAATGGACACTAGTCTGAGGGCCTCAGGGGGCAAAGCTAGAGCTCGAAATGTCAGGGCTGGGTCTAGAGTCTAGACACATCATAATATGTACGTGTATTACTAACAAATACAGTCTTTTATCCTAAAATAAATAAACTTCTAGAGTTGTTATAAGTTAAACTTATATTATTATTAATTATCAACCCAACTAGTCTAGATACACATTCACATTATCAACATTTTATATATCCCCGAGCACTTGTTGAAACAATCACGAGGATGACTACATCACACACTACTTTATTAATAATCTATGTATATCACGTGGACTAACAATTAGTAGCCAAAATGTAATTATAGTCCATCCAAACATGCACTTTAATACACCCTAATCTACACGTATTAAGGTTGATTGGGATAGAAAATCAACTAATTTCCACCCAATACATGTGGATTGGGGTGAATTAAAGTGAAGATAAACAAGACCTACAATATCAATGTTGTTTCAACCAAATGACTTTAAGCCTTCTCACAGCTCAAAGCTCAAGAGTAGCTTTTCTATAGCTCATAGGCCACAACAGTTCTTTTGAAGCTTACCGCCTAACCAAACAAACCCTTAGTGTGCAGCCAAGGGTGCGTTTGGCAGCGATAAACGTTCCAGATTCTCGGTAGAATCATAAGAATCCCTTTCAAATGCCAAAAAAGATAAATGTTTCACGGAGAATCATTTGAAACCGATTCTTATTGTTGTACTAGTCAAAGAAACACAAAAAATCTCGTTTCTCTTAATTCTAGTTCTAGTTTTAAGAATTTAGCAAACTAACCAAATGGTTTCATAAAGTGATTCTAATTTATTATAGAAACGTTTGTGAAGACAATCGGCCTGTTCGTTAGTCGGTTTCTGGGCTGGTTTGGGCTGGCTGGTGCTGGTTTATTGTGAGAGAAAAATACTGTTGGCTGGCTGGTTTGGGCTGGCTGAAACCAACAAGCGAACAGGCCGAATGTGTGTTTGGTAGGGATCCAGATTCTCATAGAAACATTTCGGATCTAGATTCTCTTCGAAAACGTTTCGGGTGAAGAATCACAATCACTTTACGAACTGTTTGAATGGTAGCCTAGATTCGAATTCCTTAAAGATTTTTTTTATAAAAAATCATATAAATGAACTATGCTCCAAAAAATTCTAAACTTTTTGTGGGTGAAGAACAACTTCAATATAACCCATTTCAATCTGTTGCACTAGAAAAGGATTATAATTAAAAAAACTATAATTATTAGTACACAGTAGCAAAAGTATAAACCATGGGAAACCAGCCTTCCGGCATTTCGGGTTCCAAAGAAGCAAACGCGAATCGTTTCATGCCTGAAATGTATCTCACTTTCCGCGTCGGGTACAAATTCTACCGTTTCTTGTTAGAATAGGAACCGATCGAGTCTTCCAAACAGACCCTTAGATTCAGAATGCTTCTGCGAGAATCTTGAGCCCTGCCACTGCCAAACACGCATAGTCGGACATCTAGACACACAACAATTGATTTTTAGTTATTTGCACAAAAAAAAGAACAATAACTAATTTTTAGTTAGCTACGTGACTATTGTTTGAACTGAGAACTAATTCTATCTCCTCCAAACACGTCAAAGATAGTTGACGAGACATCTGAAAACGACACCCGATCTCAACCACGTCACTCTATTCTCTTCTTCTTCTTGAAACAAAGTACAAGCAGTATTGTTCTTTGCGTTCTCGTCCATCCCATCCATATGTTTCGTCACCGTATGTTTCGTCAGCAAGCTGATGATTTTTTTTTTAGATAAATGATAGTTAATATCCGGCTTCATCTGTATAACGTAGAATCAGTCCATTATTACATAGTTGCAGCACCTAAACCGGCTGCTGGGTTCTTATAAGCAAACACGGAGCTCAAATAATATGATGCAAGCTGATGATTTAAATAATCATAGAATCAATTCTCTCCTCCGCCATGCTCCTTCCTGTCCTTTTTGCATCGCAATCTCTCTCGTGTGAGCTGCGGCCTACGGCAACATCAATGCCTTGTGGGAGCCGCGAACTACCGCCAGCTGGTTTTGGCAGCGCTGGTTGGCATACATTATGCAAGAGACAGAAATAGTTGACTGGCTTTGTTTCATATTTCCAGGAGCGTGGAATAATTGCGACACTCCTTGCATCATCATTCAACAATACACCAATTACTTTCTAACCTTGCGCTGCGGAAAAATTAATAGCGTGAAAAAATTGCCAGAGAAATCCTGCACAGAAAATTTTTTCTTGAAATTTTAATGGTTAATTTTTGAAGTAAATCTTAGAAAAAATACTAAATAATTTATTTTCTTATTTTTTCGCTGGACTTAAATTTTTTTAGGGAATTTCGCTGGACTTACATGAGTTCGAATGCAAGTTAACCCGAAGTGCCAGGTAATAAAAATAATAAAAGAAAAACGAAAAGAAGCGCGGGGCAGCCCAAGAACGAAAGCGCGTGTCTGGCCCATTAGAAATCCAGCCCAAGGTGATGGCTGTTCCCTCCATGGTCCATGTCCATCTGCAGCCCGCTCCCAAACGCTGCTCTACTTCATTTCCCTCCTCCCCCCGTTCCCTCGTTTTCTGCTTGCTTCTCTCTCTTCCCTCCCTCCTCTATTCTGTTCCCCTTTTCCCCCTCCCTCCCTCCTCTCCTCGCTAACCCCACCCACCGCCCGCCTCCAGCCTCGCAGGTCCCCGCCGCCCGCCCCGCCGGAACCCTAGCTCCGGCGAGTTCCCCGGTCTCCCCCGCCTTCGATCGGCTCCCGGGGCCCCCGGTCCCCTCCGCACGATCGCGAGAGATCCGGCGTCACCGCCGTCCGGGGAGGGAGGAGACCACAAGCCATGTCGGGGGTTGGCAGCGGCAGGACGCCGGCCGCCCAGAAGATCCTGCAGTCGCTGCGCCCGCCGCTGTCCTTCGCCACGCCGTCGCGGCCGCCCTTCGCCACGCCAGATGAGTACCACCGCTTCCCCATGCCTGCTGCGGCCACGGGCCCCGCCGCCACCTCAGGCGGCGTCGGCGCCGGGGATGATCTTCCTGATACTATCGAGGAGGGGGTGGTCCTACGTACGCCGGTGAGATGATGCTTCTGCTCCACCTGGGCCTCCGGATTTGTTTTCCCTTCCCGGGGTCAGCTTACAGTGTTTGGAGACCCATGCTTCAAGTCGTATTGTTGGTCGAATTTTCTGTCTTCTGTTGTTTATATATATATGGATTTGGGTTAAACTACACCGGTCATAAGTAGAAACGCGTGAAATTCGGACCAATTTCATTGCTCTGGCGAAGCTCAAATGCTCCGTACTCGCAGTTATGGTGTCAGATAGGCGGGAACTGTAATTGTTATGCAACCGGGATCCTTATCAGAAAACAATTTATCTCACACAGTTGTCCCTGCAGCGAGATTCAGAAATGGAGGGAAAGTTTTATGTCAGAAACAGAAACGATTTATATAATGTAGATGTAGCCCACAAAAAGATCTGGTATAGAGGGAACTCTGGTCAACAGATGCTACTACATATTCCCCTTAATCATTGCCATAATAGCTTACATGCTGTGTGGCTGTAGGTAGGATTTGGCTTGCTGTAGGACTTGATTGTACCACCATTTAGGTGTGCTCCTGCGCTATAAACTTCCTATCTATAGCATCGGCAAATGAAAGAGAACTTGGATGGTTTCTTTTATTGTAGATGTTAAATACCTCATACCTTTTTTTCTAGCCAGCACGTGTCAATGCAAGCATAGGTCATCTTATATACACTGGAAACAACTTGATGGCGTTACTGTTATTTAAGATGTTGAAATCTGCAAGCTTGTAACGTATGTGGGCAAATCATGCTTATTTCTTTTGTCGGATAGTTCGCATGGAACTGCTGTGTGCCTGTGCCACTTATTTTAGGTCAAAACTGCAGATATGCTTAGTTGCAGCTGTAACGTAAATACTTTGAAAAACAAACAAAATAATCCGGCTTCGGGTTATGACAGCATTTATACACTTTAGGTTATAAGTTGACTACATCCACTAATGATGGTCGTATGGTGTTAGTACTTTGTATGTTTCCTAGATCATAATTTCGCATATTCTTAATATTTTAATTGTCTTTGATGCTAATTGATAACCTCTTTGGATGATGTTTGCAATTCTTAATGACAGCTGTGTAACAAGTCTGTTTCTCTTCTACAGCTAAAAAGGAAAGCCAGATCCGTAGAAAATGATACTGCTGAGTCAAGCGATTGTATCATTACCAGTCCAACGCTCACTCCGGTCTCTGGTAAAACTGTTAAAGCTTCTAAGGCAAAGGCTAAAAACAGTAAAACTGGGCCTCAGACACCTACGTCAAATGTTGGTGAGTGCAAACGTCGGTGAATGATATGCCATGGTCATTTGTTTCGAACTCTTTTTTTTTTTACATATGTACAAGAAAAGGATAAATATGAAAATCTTTCTATGCACAGGTTCACCACTCAATCCACCAACTCCTGTTGGCACGTGCCGCTATGACAGTTCACTAGGTGATCATAACAGTCTACGTCTTTATATTTTCTGAAATTGGTTACATTGCTCTTTCCTTAGTAATGCTTGCTGTTACTTATATCCATCCTTTCTGATCCTTGTTTAGGACTTCTGACAAAAAAGTTCATTAACTTACTCAAGCAAGCTCCAGATGGCATTCTAGATTTAAATAATGCTGCAGAAACACTAGAGGTTATAAATTGTTTTCATTTTGAGCTGTCATCTCTTTTAGTCCACTTGGTAGTTGGTACACACTCACAGACTTTTCCTACAATTCAGGTTCAAAAGCGGCGCATATATGACATTACCAATGTCCTTGAAGGCATTGGACTAATAGAGAAGACACTTAAGAATAGAATCCGTTGGAAGTAAGCATAGCTTTCTTCCTTTGACCCTTTTCCTGTACTATGATGCAACCTTATCTCACCAACTCTTGTAATTTCGCATGACACTATAGGGCCCTGGATGATTCAAGTGTTCAATTAGATAACGGTATTTCTGCTTTGCAGGTATTTGCTTTTGTAAACTTTCATTTTTGTATTGAAATTGACATACCAGTCCTAAGTGCAGCTGACTGACTCCCCCCCCCCCCCCCCCCCCCCCCCCCCCCCCCCCCCCCGAGAGGTATGATAATAACTAGACCTAAGCTCAGTTTTTTGTAACACATTGCAGGCAGAAGTTGAAAATCTTAGTCTGCAGGAGCAAGCACTAGATGAGCGTATGAGGTTGATAGCTAGTGCACATTTCTGCTTACTCTCTGTCACAGTTCTTAACAAAAGCATTATCTAATCAAGTGCTTTGTTTCCCATTCAGTGACATGCGTGAAAAATTAAGGGAGTTAACCGAAGATGAAAATAATCAAAGGTAACTATATTTCTTTTGCATCAGTTTGTTTGTATGTCACTATTTAATACTGCATCCATGTTTCATTTGTCTATTAGGTGGATCTATGTGACTGAAGACGATATCAAGGGATTACCCAGCTTTCAGGTCTGGTTTAGTTTAATGGTTTTCCAATGTCATATTAAATGGATTATCCGTTGCTTTAGGCCAAATTAATTCTCTTGAAGTCAACATGTATAGTAGATTGGTAGTTAACATTTATGGTTGCTTGTGCAGAATGAAACACTGATTGCGATTAAAGCACCTCATGGTACTACACTTGAAGTACCAGATCCAGATGAGGTAGGAAGCATTAAAATAAATGAGCTTTGCATACACAAATAAATGGCTGTTCTAATTTATGGTTCTCGTGTATTTCTGCTGCATGCACAGGCGGGTGATTATCTGCAAAGGAGATATAGAATTGTATTAAGAAGTACGATGGGACCCATAGATGTTTACTTAGTTAGGTAAGGTTTATTTCTCCTGTAAAGTTAATTGTTTGGACAGAATCTTAGCTAATCAGAATTTTGTTATAATGATAGTCAATTTGATGAGAAATTTGAGGAACTGGGTGGTGCTGCGACACGCGCCAAGCATTCAAATGTGCCCAGACATCAACCTGCTGAAGATTCCAATACAACATATGCTGGACAAAGTAGCACGCCAATGGACGTGGCACATGATGTACAGCACAGCCCCCAGGATCCTAGTGCTTTGCATGACTTTGGAGGGATGACAAGGCTTACTGCTCCAGACGTCCCAGTAAGTCAGATCATTGTGAAGTTGAATTTTAGCTTTTCCCTCCTTTGCCATGATCATAAAGCTTATTGTTAACAATGCGCCCCATCTGAAATTATATTCAGAATGCAGAGTTGATATAAAAAATAATACAACAATGTGCATGTACATATGAATCTTTCATATGCTTTTCCGAGTTTTACTAACTAGAACCTGAATGCAAATCTTTACAGAACCTGCTAGGTTATAAAGTAGGTGGTTGTGCTATCTTGAGTGACTTACCATTCTACACAAATTTTGCAGACGGATTCTGATTACTGGCTCCTAACAGAGGGGGATGTTAGCATGACTGATATTTGGAGAACAGAACGTATCCTTGATAATCATTCATTAAGCTGGTTTAAAATCATCTGTTCTGTTACGTAGTTGTTGTTACAGCTTGAAGTTCTTAACATGGAAAATAGAAGAAGTGCAGTGGGACCAGATGGATTTCTTGTCTGAAGATGTTGTCACCCCTCAAGCCCATAATCAGCAGCCGGTCTCAGTTGATGGGCCACATATGGAGGTTCCAAGCATGGATAAACCATAAGGTCATAATTGTCTCAACAAAACTGACATCTGAACACCTGGAGCGGTGAGTTTTGAATGAGAAGGATTCTCGTGTGACAGCAAATGCTCATTGAAACAGAAGAGCTGGACGATTTCATCAGAGTATGTCACCTGGAGTTTAGTCCGGGCAGCAGTTCACAGCTTCAGATTGGTGCACACACGGGCTGTTGTGAAGACTGGCGTGGTCAACTGACTAAGTTAACAGTTTACTGCCTGATTCGTAAAGCGCAGCACTTTAGCTTAGCAGACACTGAGGCGCCGGCTTCTTTGTGACTTAGGTGTTGTGCCCATTCACCTCCGCTCCATTCGCTTACCAAGCTAACATTATCATACCAGATCAGTGGACTACCATTGGAAAATGCTGCAAAATGTATAAAACATCAGGATAAAACGGTGCACAATGCATGGGGTGTTGGCGTTACAAAACCATTGGGTGAGCTATCAATGTAAGGCAGATAATTCTTTGTACAATTGTTTGATACCCAGAACAATGCATCCATTATTCCATTTGTTGTTTGATACCCCAGAACAATGCATCCATTATTCCAAATGATCCATTCATACCCTGTTAAACGTAACAACCTCTAATAACGAAGGAAAGGTGCCATCTTATGTGCATCCACCTGTGTGCTTCCATCACACTTCTTGCAGGGACATGCGGCATGCTATATGAATTCTGAAAAGTGAGCAACACTTCTACCAAAACCCAGAATCCTATACCTTGCTAATAACAGTCTTGTCCAGTGCTGCTAAGCAGCCGAGGTCAACCTTTACCTTCGACTTTTTCGCAATGGGAGCGACCTCCACGTCGTCCGAGTCAAAGTCGCTAAGAAACTGGAAGACGCTTCTTGCCTCGCGGAGCCACTACCTGCAGCTCTTGCTGCGGCGGCGAAGGAGGTTTCTTTGCGCTTCATATTGCAGCGTCTTCTTGTCATTAGTGGCATACCGGCATCAGTTGAGATAGTTGAGCCTGGTGCCTTACATCTGCAAGACGAGAAGCATGGTTGATTAGCAAACAAACTGAAATAAATAAAATAGAAAAAAAAAATCCATCTTCCCTATTTATTGTGAAACAGTAGTCAGATCATGAGATGGAACTGCCATTAGGGCGTCCCCAACAAGGAGCGACGTCGCTAGCTCGATCCGACATGAAGGCAAGAGAAATCGTAAAAAACATTCTCGCTAGAGAGTTCTTCGTTGTTAGTCGCTCACAAAACGAGATGACGCGGACAGAATCTCCCTGCCTAAAAATTTAAATTTTTTGAAATAGAGCTAAAAAGATTTAATTTGGAATTTACGTGCTCATGAAATCATAAGAAAATAAAAATTTTCATTAATTTAAAATTTATCATAAGGTAGCAACATGTTTGTGCATATATGCAGCTGCATATTTATTTTGTGATGATTGGGTTTGATCAAAACTTCAAAAGAATTTAAATTTGAATTGAATTTGAATTTGAAAATTAGGTTTAAGAAAGTAAAAAGGAATTTCCCCCTCCCTCTCCTTACCTGGCATTTGGCCCGTTCGGCCTTGTATCCCCGCGCGGCCCATCTTCTCCTCTTCTCTCGCAAAGCCCAGCAGGTCGGCCCAGCCGAGCAGCGCGCCCACGCCGCGCGTCTCCTCCCCTCTCTCGGTCGCTGACATGCCGGGCCCGCATGTCAGGCACTTCTCCTACCTCGTGCCCGAGCCGGACACCGCCGCCGGTAAGTCCACGTCCGCACCGTCTCCTCCCTTGCCTTGCACCCCACGCCGCTCCGCGCCATAAATAGCAGCTGCCCGCGGTCGTGCCTCCCCATCCCAAGCCTTGGAGTCGCAGCCACCTCGCCGAATCGCTGCGCCGCCGCGTAACCTAGCGCCGCCGTGCTCGCTGTCCGCTCCGCCGCATCTCGTGCCGTCTCCGACCGCGAAGACTACCTGGGTGAGTTCGCCTCTCCGTCCTCATTCTCCCCGTGTTTCCGGTTTGCTCTCTCGTGGTCTCTAGGGCCGATTTCAAGCTTTGCCGCCGACCATGGCGCCGCCAGCCACGCCAGTCCGCACTCTCTCTCTGATCTATTCATGGCCATCCGAATCCATATCAACGGTCCAGATTAGATCGCGTTAATTCGTACCCCTTCGGTCCACGGCACAGTGGTGGACTTGGTCCACTTTCCCACGTCTGCCAGTCCACGGCCGGCTCACCACCCCGGTCCACTCCTGCATTGCCACGTGGCGCCCACGTGGACAACGACCCAGTCAACCCCGCCGGCGCCAGCACTTTTATGAAAAAGCCCCTGAGTTTCTTTGAAAACAACCCGCGGTCCACCCTCTGTTGAAAGTATTTCAAAATATGCCCTTGATTTATCTGTTTTGGCCCCTGTGTTTTTCCAAAAACGACGTCCGGTCCACAGGACTGTTTTAATTCGGTTTTTAATTATTTTAGTATGAAATTGATTTTAAAATATTTACAGAATTGCCATTGATCTTGTTTTATGCGTAGTTTCTTCGTTTTAACTCCGATTTGACCCGTTCAAGTTGCATTGGATTCGTAACGACATAAACTACACATTAGTAACAATGTTAATCTTGTTACCAGCTATGGAATATTCATGGTTTAAATCCTAACTTGATTAATAATTATGTCACTAGATTTATAAATAAAATATGATAAATTTCACTTCAGTTTTCAAAACCAAATATAAGTTGACTTAATTCAACTTAGGTACTTCTCTGAAATATCTTATGCATCCTTTTATATAGTTAACATTAATAAAGCCTATGGTTCTCTCTTATAAAAGCAAGCCTTTTGATAGTTGTATCTTTCGCACCGTAGCTCCGGTTAGCGTGCTTTTTGCGCTTGTGTGTTCGTAGTAACGTGTAGAACATCTTTAAAACATTTTTACTTGCTGTTTCATATGTTTGGTGTACTGTTCTAATTTAGTTCTATTGTTTGCTTCGTGTATGATTGCATGGATGCTTGTGTGGTGCTTTATGAACTTGTCCAGTCGGTGAGTTTTACGTGGTGATCAAGAAGCAGTTCTTTGGAGGCTACGAATCAAAAGACGAGTGAAAGGATCAAGATGCCCAAGAGGGGGGGTGAATTGGGCTAATTCGAAATTCTCTTGCAATAAACAAATCCTACGGATAGCACAATTAACCCCTTGTGCCTAGAAAAGTGTTTCTATCAAACTAATGCACAACAAACTCACAACCTATGTTCCAACCTTACTCTTAGCAAGCAATTCTATGGATGTAAAACAAGTATTGAATTGCTCAAAGTAAATACTCAAAGTAAGTGCTCAAAGTAAGTAGAGAGGGAAAGGAACGCGGCGATGTTTTGCCGAGGTATCGAAGAGTCGCCACTCCCCACTAGTCCTCGTTGGAGCACCCGCGCAAGGGTGTAGCTCCCCCTTGATCCGCGCAAGGATCAAGTGCTCTCTACGGGTTGATTCTTCGACACTCCGTCGCGGCGAATCACCCAAAGCCGCTCACAACTTGAGTTGGGTCACCCACAAGCTCCGCCGGGTGAACACCAAACTCCCAATCACCACCAAGCCGTCTAGGTGATGGCGATCACCAAGAGTAACAAGCACGAACTCTCACTTGACCACGCGAAGCCTAATGAGAAGATGGATGCACACTTTGCTACTCTTGATTTGCTAGTGAGGCTACTCTCTTGGATTCTCAAATCACAAACACCTTACTAGGATCTTGCTCTTCTTGGCACTCACAAACGTGTTTCTCAGCTGTTGGAATGAGCAAAAGATACTCCACTCACGAGTGGAGCTTCTATTTATAAGCCAGCCTAAAAAACGAACCGTTATGAGCTTCTGCGGGATGACCGGACGCTCCGGTCGTGATGACCGGACGCTCCGGTCAGTTCAACCCGCGAACCAGTAGTAACGAGTCGACCGGACGCTGGCAGGGTCCGGTCAGCACTGACCGGACGCGTCCGGTCGCATAAAACCCTTACTGGAACCTTACTGGACTCGACCGGACGCTGAACCCTCAGGGTCCGGTCAGCACTGACTGGACGCGTCCGGTCACTCTTTTTCAAGTCTGGACCCTTACTGGAGTCGACCGGACGCTAGCCCTCAGCGTCCGGTCACAAGACCTTCCAGCGTCCGGTCACAACAGACTTAACCACCTCAGTCAAACGAACTGACCGGACCCTGCGGCCAGTGTCCGGTCGCACCGGAGCCAGCGTCCGGTCAGTGTTTGACCCTCCATTCACTTCCAACTTTCGAACATATGTGAATGAAGTTTGCTCCAAAGGATCTTAGGCATTCATAGGAGCTACCTAGAGCTAGTTTTAAACAAGTGTGCACCACACCTAATTCACTAGACTCAACTAGGTCAAGCTACCCGTTCATACCCCCCTTCATAGTACGGCCAAAGGAAAAACAAAGTCCTAAACTACTCTAAGTGTCTCTCCAACTCCAATCGACACTTAGAACTAGTCATCCTTAACCTTGTCGTCCATCCTTTAAAAACCGAAACGATTTCCATCGTAGGGGCATGACAACCTCGATTGCCCAATCGATCTCCATTACCATGACCTAACTTAATTGCCTCTACAAAACACACGTTAGTCATAGTAAACTTGTATTGACATTAATCACCGAAATCCAACTAGGGGCCTAGATGCTTTCAATCTCCCCCTTTTTGGTGATTGATGACAATACCACCTCGAGTATGTTATGGAGTGAGGTTTTTGACGGGCTTGGTTCATATAAGCTTTTGTCAATAAGAACAAAAAGAGTTAGTCAAGCTTATATGACCCATGCCAACACAATGTACTCAAAGGATATGAATTAAGCATGAGTACAAATAACAAAGCTCATTTGCTTCGAAATATAAACGCGGAAGCAATAGCAAATGAGCATTACACAAGTGATATGACATATAGATAAAGCAAAGTAGAAGTCACACATGTCAAATATCACAACCACGTAGATAGCACTATCACATATATATAATAGTATGCATGAAAGTAGACACACGAATGCATAAGTAATAGTGTATCACACAAATAAAACTCCAAATGTATATTATAAGCTAATACTAGATAACTAGCTCCCCCTAAAGCTCGCTCCCCCTGAGTCTACATACTCAAACCCTCTCCCCCTTTGGCGTCAAGCACCAAAACCTAAGGGTCGGTCGGCGGGGCTGCAGCGGACGAGTCGGGCGCTGAAGTACGTGGAGCAAGATGGAACTGGGCGCCATCATCATCTGACCCTGAGCTCTGAACTGACTGACCCTCTGAAGCAGGAAGTGTCGCTGAAGCGGTCTGGGTCTGAGCTGGGGCTGGTGCTACCTGTGATGCTGCAAGTATGTCCGTCGTAGGATCTGACGAGGCGACAGACGAGGGGAGCCTCTGAGTGGTCATAATAGCTGGAGCTGCTGTAGACGGACCGGCAGAATGCATGTGAGGCGGAGTAGGCATGCCAGTCAACTCGCTGAATGATGCTCTAAGACTCCTGGAGACTGACGACTCAGGCACGAATAGCGAGGAAGTCTGCTCTGGTGAGAAACCCGTGTGATAAGGAGTGAACTGCGGGGCTACACCAGGTGAAGCTAACCACTGGGACACCTATACTGGAGGTGACGTGAACTGAGCTGAAGGCTGTCCCTGACTCTGAAGCCCGATGGGCTGTACTGCTGGAGTCGTCGAAGTGGTAGGAGGCTGTGCAAGCTGGGGCGAAGGCTGTGGCAGTGGAACCCCAATAGCTGTCACTACATGCTGCATGAATCCCATGAGCTGCTGCTGCATAAGTAACTGCTGGTGCTGAAGGAGCTGCTGCTGACGCTGGAACTCGTCCTGACGAGCCTGAAACTGTGCGAAGTTGGCAGCTGTCTCCTGTGCCTGTCGTGTCTGATCCTGCTGCATCCGCTCAAGAATAGCTATGAGAGCGGGGTCTGTCTGTGGAGCAGGTGGAGCAGAACTAGAGCTACCGGCCTCTGCATCGTGTCTACGTGGAGGCATCTGAGGTATAGGCTGGTAGTCGTCGTCGGAACTGTCACTGTACATGCTCACCTCCTGCTGTGCCTCTAGCTCCTCCTCCTCAGTAGCTGCAATCCCTCTGATGATCTCATCCTGCTGAGCTGCAGACTCTGGCACGTCGGGGCGACGGCTAGGCTGACTGGGTGCCTGAGGAGTGGTGTGTCTGATCCTCTGTGACAGGTTGTAAGCTGGGAACTCTGTAGTGGCACCTGTATACTCATCCATCATGCCAGGGGGCTTATCAATTACAACTCTGCGGATGAGGAACGTGATCCAGTGAGCATAGGGAAGCTGCCTGCGACCCTTGAATCCCTCAGCTATAGTATCCTCCATCTCTGAAAGAAGGAGGTCCCAGATGTCAAACACTATCATCTGCATGATGGCATTGAGAAGCCAGAGCTGTAAGCGAGTCAGGCCCTCTCTGTATCCCAACCTGGGAAGCAGTGTCCTCCTGATGATGGCCTCTAGTATCCTCGCTGTAGGAGTCAAGTCACTGGGGTTCCTGCTCGACCCCTCTCCAAACGGCTTCTTGAAGCAATGCCGCACTAAGTCTGTAGGGGGCACTTGCCCTCCATGAGGACGCCTGGGAGGCCCCTGCTGACCATAGCAAACCTCATGCATCTTTACAGGCTGCTCCTGTAGTCTCAGTATCTCCCTGACTCTGCCACTAGTCACTCTGTAGTCTTTGCCTTTGAAAGCAAAGTGAATGTATCTGTGATGAGGATCAATGTAGAGTGAGGCATAAAACTGACGGACCCAAGATGGTACATATATGCCCGTCCGTCCAATCAGATCTGACAGTCCTGGCAAATATGACAAGTATTGCCGAATGCTCTCTCCGGCTGCTGCCACAATGGACTCTATCTGACAGACCCTCTGTGATCTGAACACTGCCCCACTGTTAAGATATGCATTGTAGAAATCCTCATGCAGTGGCGTGTAGAACCCCTCAGCTGCTCTCTCATCCCTCCTCGGAGGAAACCAAACCTCAAACTCAACAAACCGCAGCTGCTGAACCTGCCTGGCTGTAGCGGCCCTCAAGTCGAGGTGAACCACTGGAGGCGGACCCTGTGGTCTGGGCGGAGGGCGAGAACCCCTGCGCTGTGTAACTGGCCTCGGTGGAACTGCAGCACTGGTACGACTCGAGCGGCGTAGCTGAGGTGCCGGCTCGGTCTCCTGACTCTCCTGAGTCTCCTGGGCTGGCTGAGGCTCTGCTGGTGGGGGCTGCTGCTGTGCTGACGGACCCTCCTCAATGGTGACCCATCGTCCTGCAAACGTGGCAGTCCCAGCTGGACTACCGTGACGACGCTCAACCTCCTCAATCGCAGCTCTCAGTGCTGGTGAAACCGGCTGATCTGCAATGACAACTCCGCTGCGGGTTCCACCTCTCTCGGCACGCTCTGCGGCCTCTGCAACAGCTGCTGCTCTCGCTGTCTCGGCATCGGGGTACTTTCGCTTCTTGGATGTCAGCTGCTTGGTTGACTTGCCCTTAGATCCGGCTGGCTGGCGAGGCAGGGGCCTCCGATCATCATCACCTGGGCCACCACCAACATTCTTGGTGCGAGCCATCTGAACTGACAAGATGGTGAACTGCCGCTGATGAAGATCAACTGTCAAACTACCGCTTTCAAGGCTTGGCCTCGATCCTTACTCGCGAGCTTGGCTCCGAGTTGACTGCCAACTGCCAGACGAAACACAACGGAACCGACTCGCTGCACGATAGAATAGATAGATATACAAATAAATACCATATGTCTAATAGATGTGAAACCCTATTAGAGAAAGCAATGTAGATGCGAATATGAATCGTATGGCTTTCTACCTGACGATCCGCGAACCGAGAATAGATAAGATGTCACGCGGGGGATCCTCGGAACCGGCTAGGGTTAGGTCAAACGCCCTGGATGCAATGGGGAATCAGTGAATTTAGAAATTGATCTAGGTTACAATGGGAGATCAAGATTGAAACACAAAAACTTGCCATACCAATCGATGGGAGGAAAGGGCAAGAATACTCGGCGAAGACCGGCAGCCTTGGCAACGATTGACCGGCGAGCTTGGGCACGAGGAGGCCGGCGAGGAGCTGAGCAGGCGTGGTGTCGCACGGGACGGCGGTGCTCCGAGATGAGTTGGCGCGGGGCTCGGTGGCGCGCGAGGCCGGGGCGCGAGGCTCGGCTGCGGGCTCAGCTGCGGCGGCACGGCTAGGCAGGGGCACGCAGGCGTGGGCGCGTGGTGAGGCGCGAGGAGGCGGCGGTGCAACGGTGCGGCGGCTCGGGCTAGGGCACGGCGGCGGCTTGGGCTAGGTCACGGAAGAGGAAAGGCTCGGATAAATAATCCCCCAAACGCGACAGAAAAGGAAACCGAAAAGAATATGAAGTCGCGCGAGATCCACTGACCTGACGCTCCGGTGGTAGCGACCGGACGCTACCACCCAGCGTCCGGTCGATTCCAGAGAGGTCCAAATCCTCTGGAATCGCGACCGGACGCGTCCGGTGGCCCATGACCGGACGCAGGCAGGGTCCGGTCAGTACTGCTTGTCCTTCCTTCGATCGACCGGACGCAGAACCCTTCCTGACCGGACGCATAGACGCAGCGTCCGGTCACTCCTTCATCAGCAGTTCACCTCCTGTGAACTGACCGGACGCTGGACAGCAGCGTCCGGTGCAGCGTCCGGTGCACCTTTTACAGCAAACCTTCAACATTCCTTCGCGCTACCTGTTCCCAATCAAGTCCCAACTTGAATAAGATCCAAATAAACACCAATTGGGACTGATGTGAGTGACCTCTCTCAAACCCTCATATTTTTCAAAATATTTTGCCTTAGGCTATAATTCTTTTTAAGAAAATAGGCAACAAGAGGGCAAATGGAACAAAACGACAAAACAACATTCATGCATATGTAATACTTGTAAGTAAATCTAGTTGCTTGTCAAGTTTGATCCAAGGTTAAGCTTCTTCACACGCTTTTCGGCGGTTATCTTAACCATGTTAGACAAGCCCTATATGCATTGCCACAAATTAAACATGTTGTATATTACAATGAATGCAAGGGACAACACAAGCTCAATTTTTAGTGAAGTTACTAAAATCAAGTACATTGAGCTCGTTCCGCAATCTACAAAATGTAGCCTCATCTAGCGGTTTAGTGAAGATATCCGCTAATTGATCTTCGGATCTTACACCTTCTAGTGATATATCATTTTTAGCTATATGATCTCTTAGAAAGTGATGGCGGATATCTATATGCTTGGTGCGCGAGTGTTGAACCGGATTATTTGCAAGTTTTACCGCACTTTCATTGTCGCACAAAAGAGGTACTTTCTCTAGAGCTACTCCATAGTCTAGTAAAGTTTGTTTCATGTATAATATTTGTGCACAACAAGCACCCGCGGCAATGTATTCCGCTTCGGCGGTGGACAAAGCCACACTATTTTGTTTCTTGGAGGACCAAGACACAAGTGATCTACCAAGCAAATGGCACCCTCCGGATGTGCTCTTTCTATCAACTTTGCATCCGGCGTAATCCGAATCGGAATAGCCAATTAATTCAAATAAAGCTCCTTTGGGATACCAAAGGCCAATGCTTGGTGTGTGCTTAAGATACCTAAGGATTCTTTTTACGGCAATTAAATGAGTTTCCTTAGGACTAGCTTGAAATCTAGCACACATACACACACTAAACATGATGTCGGGCCTAGATGCGGTTAAATATAACAAGCTACCAATCATGGAACGGTAGAGAGTTTGATCAACCGAGTTACCTCCCTCATCTAGGTCGAGATGTCCATTGGTAGGCATTGGGGTCTTGATTGGCTTACATTCATCCATCTTGAATCTCTTGAGAAGATCTTTTGTGTATTTCTCTTGAGAGATGAAGATGCCTTCTTTCATTTGCTTGACTTGAAAACCAAGAAAGAATGTAAGCTCACCAATCATTGACATCTCGAACTCCTTAGACATCAATTCACCAAATTCTTTGCATGAGTCTTCATTTGATGATCCAAAGATGATATCATCAACATATACTTGACAAATGAAGATATGCCCATCAAGCTTCTTGGTGAATAGTGTGGTGTCGACCTTCCCAATGGTGAAGCCCTTCTCAATAAGGAAGTCCCGAAGGCGCTCATACCAAGCTCTTGGGGCTTGCTTAAGCCCATATAGTGCCTTGGACAACCTATAAACATGATTAGGATATCTAGGGTCTTCAAACCCGGGAGGTTGATCAACATAGACTAGTTCATTAATAAAGCCATTTAAGAATGCACTTTTCACATCCATTTGATATAGTTTCATTTCATGATGTGATGCATATGCAAGAAGGATACGGATGGCTTCTAATCTTGCAACCGGTGCAAAGGTTTCTCCAAAATCTAAACCTTCAACTTGAGAGAACCCCTTTGCTACTAGTCTTGCCTTGTTCCTCACAACAACACCTTGATCATCTTGCTTGTTGCGGAACACCCACTTCGTTCCAATGACTCTTGCACCTTTTGGTCGCTCTTCAAGATTCCAAACTTCATTGCGAGTGAAGTTGTTCAATTCTTCATGCATGGCATTGATCCAATCCGGATCTTTGAGAGCTTCTTCTACCTTGGTAGGCTCATAGCAAGAGACAAAAGAGTGATGAGCAATAAATGAGGTAAGTTTTTGAGATCGAGTCATCACCCCCTTTGTTGGACTCCCTATGATGAGATCTTGAGGATGATTTTGTAGGAGAGGTGTATTTCTTCTATTGACCACTTGAGGAGGAGGTTGTGGGGCATCAACATCTTGTGCTTGTACCGCCATTTGCTCATGGGAGATATGAGTATCTTCATTTTCTACTCTCCCAACTTTTTCACCATCTTGTGGTACATTTGATGAAGAAGGTTGGTTAATGACTTGTACATCATCTTCATCATCTTTTGGCTTGATGTCTCCCACCAGAATATTCTTCATAGCCTCCCTCAATGGTTCATCACCTACATCATCAAGATTCTCATGTGCTCCTTGGGAGCCGTTAGATTCATCAAATTCCACATCATATGTTTCTTCAACCAAGCCGGTGGCATGATTAAATACTCTATATGCTTTGGACTTCAATGAGTAACCAACAAGAAAACCTATATCACAACGCCTTTGAAACTTCCCTAGGTGTTGCCACTTCTTGTAGATGTAGCACTTGCAACCAAACACCCTAAAGAAGGAGACGTCCGGCTTCTTCCCATTGAGCAACTCATATGGTGTCTTGACAAGGAACTTTTGAAGAAATAGGCGGTTGGATGCATAACATGCGGTGTTGATTGCTTCCGCCCATAGAGCTTCGGGGGTGTTGTACTCATCTAGCATTGTCCTTGCAAGAGTGATCAAAGTCCGGTTCTTTCTCTCAACTACACCATTTTGTTGAGGAGTATAGGTTGCGGAGACTTCATGTTTGATTCCAACTTCATCACAATAAGCTTCTATGTTTGTGTTGTCAAACTCTTTGCCATTGTCGCTTCTTATCTTCTTGAGCTTCACTTCAAATTCATTTTGAGCTCTCTTGGCAAACTTCTTGAAGCAAGATGCAACTTCGGATTTGTCATGAAGGAAGAACACCCATGTATATCTTGAATAGTCATCCACAATCACAAGACAATAGAGATTTCCTCCCAAACTCTTGTATGTTGTTGGTCCAAATAAATCCATGTGTAGGAGTTCTAGCACTCTTGTGGTTGACATGAAAGCTTTGGTTGGATGAGTGTTTGCAACTTGCTTGCCGGCTTGACATGCACTACAAAGTTTGTCCTTCTCAAACTTCACATCCTTCAACCCTCTCACCAAATCATTCTTCATAAGCTTCTTGAGTGAGCTCATCCCAACATGAGCAAGCCTTCTATGCCATAGCCATCCAAGTGTTGTTTTGGTGAATAAGCAAGTCTTCAAGTTTGCATCTTCGGAGGTGAAGTCAACTAGATATAAGTTGTTGTATCTAAATCCATTGAATATCACTTGATTGTCATCGACCTTGGATACAACAACCTCCTTCTCGGTGAATAGGCATTGAAAGCCAAGATCACACAATTGCCCAACGGATAGCAAATTGAAGCTCAATGAAGCAACATAGAGCACATTGGAGATGGAGTGATCATTTGATATTGCCACTTTGCCCAATCCTTTAACCTTGCCCTTTGAATTATCTCCAAATGTTATTTTCTCTTGTCCATCTACCTCTTCATCTAGTGAGGTGAACATACGAGGATCACCGGTCATATGTTGAGTGCAACCACTATCAATAACCCAATGACTTCCACCGGTCTTGTAGTTCACCTACACACATGAGATTCAAGCTTTAGGGATCCAAGCTTGTTGAGGGCCCTTCACCTTCTCAACAAGTGACTTAGCCACCCAAATTTTCTTAGGCCTACTCTTATTTGGGGGACCTAAGAACATGACTTTCATCTTCCCACTCGAATCTTTTCTAAGCATGTAGTGAGCATTGAAAGCAAAGGGTCTAGTATGCTTGGGCAAGGGTTGTGGTGGTGGAGTTTGACACTCATGAGCAAAGTGGCCTTCTTGTCCACATTCAAAACATCTCTTTGGCTTTGGCTTTGGCTTTGATTGTTGGTGTTGAGCTTGAGCCTTCTTCTTCTCTACACTTGCCATATATCCAATGCCACTTCTATCCATCTTCATGACGGTATTCATGAGTAGCTCACTTTGGAGATGCTTGCCTCTAGCAAACTTGCTCAATCCCACCTTGAGATGCTCTTTCTCCATCTTGAGCTTCTTGTTCTCTTCCTTGAGAAGATCATTGTTCTTCTCCTCCTTGAGTTTCTTGACTTCTTCTTTTAACTTCTCATTCTCAAGGATCACCTCTTTGTCATGATCAAGAGTTTCTAGCACAATGGTGTTGTGACTTTTCATTTCTTCAAGATCTTTCATGAGCTTCTCATTGTTACTCTTGAGCTTGACATACTCATCATAGTCATTGCACTCAACCACTTGCTTGCCCTTGCTACTAGATCCATGCTCAATGCTTTCATCAATTAAATCATCACATGAGGTAGCTATATCAATCTTAACAACATGGTTAGTAGCATCATATGGCTCATTTGGTAAGAATTCTTGTGCAATAATAAGGGTATCATAATTGATCTTTAGAGTTGCATATTCATCTTTTAGCTTATTGTGACTAGTGATAAGCTCATTGTGCACCCACTCAAGTTTATCATTTTTATCTTTAAGCTCTTTCTTAGAAGATTTGAGCTCCTTGAGTTTGGATGATATAGAATCATTTGTTTCTTTGAGCTCATCATTAGCCTTTTCTAATGTGTCACATTTAGCTAAGAGTGAATCATTTTTAGCATCAAGTTTTTCATTTGTAGCTCTACTCTTTCTAATGATCTTAGTATATTTTCTTAGTATTTTGACAAGATCATCATAAGTAGGTGAGTCATCATCATCGCTATCACTATCATCATCACTAGCATGTTCATCATCACTACTATCATCACTCTTAGTTACCTTGCGTTCACCTTTGGCCATAAGGCATAGATGTGTAGAGGATGATGGCGATGGTGGTGGTGAAGATGCAAGATCAATAGCAATGGCGGCCACCTTTTCATCGTCACTATCATCATCGGATGATCCACTTGATGAATCAATGTCCGTGAGCCAATCACCGACAATATAGGCCTTGCCACTCTTCTTCTTCTTGTAGAACTCCCTCTTTTTGCCATCTCTCTTTTTGTATGGCTTGTTCTTCTTCTTTTCATCTTCATCACTTGAATCATCTTTCTTGCCCTTGTTCTTGAACTTGTCTTTCTTGGGCTTTGTGCATTGATGAGCTAGATGACCAATTTCTCCACAATTGTAGCAATCCATCTCGGAGATTGGCTTTCTTCTTGAGCTAGTGAAGAACTTCTTCTTCTTGCCATCAAACTTGATGCCACTCTTGTTTAGCCTTTTTAGCATCTTGGTGGTCTTCTTCACCATGAGGGCAAGGCTTTCTTCATCATCTTCATCACTTGAGCTCTCATACTCAAGTCTTGCTTTGCCCTTGTCTTAGCTAGCTTTGAATGCTAAGTCCTTCTCTTTCTTCTTTGTAGAGGATGAGCCATCTTGTGGTGTGATGTGCATGTACATCTCATGAGCATTGATCTTTCCCAAGATTTGTGTCGGTGTAGCGGTGGAAAGATCACCTTGATGTAGCACGGTCACAATGCGCCCATATTTATCAATGGGGAGGACACTCAAGATCTTTCTCACAACATCGGATGGTGACATTTGAGTAAGTCCAAGCCCATTGACTTCCTCTACAAGAACATTTAATCGAGAATACATCTCATTAGCACTTTCTTTGGGAAACATCTCAAAAGAATTTAGCTTTTTAATCACAAGATGATAGCGTTCCTCACGCTCACTCTTGGTTCCCTCATGGAGCGCACAAACGTCCGACCATAGAGCATGGGCGTCTTTGTGGTTCCTTACACGATTGAACACCTCTTTGCAAAGGCCTCTAAAAATGGTGTTGCGAGCCTTTGCATTCCATTTCTCATAATTCACTTCATCGCCTTGAAGTTGTGCGGCATTCCTAGGTGCGGGGAACCCTTGAGAGGCGGCTCTAAGAATTCCAACATCTAGAGCTTCTAAGTATGCCTCCATGCGGATTTTCCAATATGGAAAATCATCTCCCTCAAAGATAGGAGGAGGTCCATCCCCGTGAGACATCTTGCTCTAAGCGATTAAGCTTAAAAACGTGAGCACGAGGCTCTGATACCAATTGAAAGGATCAAGATGCCCAAGAGGGGGGGGTGAATTGGGCTAATTCGAAATTCTCTTGCAATAAACAAATCCTACGGATAGCACAATTAACCCCTTGTGCCTAGAAAAGTGTTTCTATCAAACTAATGCACAACGAACTCACAACCTATGTTCCAACCTTACTCTTAGCAAGCAATTCTATGGATGTAAAACAAGTATTGAATTGCTCAAAGTAAATACTCAAAGTAAGTGCTCAAAGTAAGTAGAGAGGGAAAGGAACACGGCGATGTTTTGCCGAGGTATCGAAGAGTCGCCACTCCCCACTAGTCCTCGTTGGAGCACCCACGCAAGGGTGTAGCTCCCCCTTGATCCGCGCAAGGATCAAGTGCTCTCTACGGGTTGATTCTTCGACACTCCGTCGCGGCGAATCACCCAAAGCCGCTCACAACTTGAGTTGGGTCACCCACAAGCTCCGTCGGGTGAACACCAAACTCCCAATCACCACCAAGCCGTCTAGGTGATGGCGATCACCAAGAGTAACAAGCATGAACTCTCACTTGACCACGCGAAGCCTAATGAGAAGATGGATGCACACTTTGCTACTCTTGATTTGCTAGTGAGGCTACTCTCTTGGATTCTCAAATCACAAACACCTTACTAGGATCTTGCTCTTCTTGGCACTCACAAACATGTTTCTCAGCTGTTGGAATGAGCAAAAGATACTCCACTCACGAGTGGAGCTTCTATTTATAAGCCAGCCTGAAAAACGAACCGTTATGAGCTTCTGCGGGATGACCGGACGCTCCGGTCGTGATGACCGGACGCTCCGGTCAGTTCAACCCGCGAACCAGTAGTAACGAGTCGACCGGACGCTGGCAGGGTCCGGTCAGCACTGACCGGACGCGTCCGGTCGCATAAAACCCTTACTGGAACCTTACTGGACTCGACCGGACGCTGAACCCTTAGGGTCCGGTCAGCACTGACCGGACGCGTCCGGTCACTCTTTTTCAAGTCTGGATCCTTACTGGGGTCGACCGGACGCTAGCCCTCAGCGTCCGGTCACAAGACCTTCCAGCGTCCGGTCACAACAGACTTAACCACCTCAGTCAAACGAACTGACCGGACCCTGCGGCCAGCGTCCGGTCGCACCGGAGCCAGCGTCCGGTCAGTGTTTGACCCTCCATTCACTTCCAACTTTCGAACATATGTGAATGAAGTTTGCTCCAAAGGATCTTAGGCATTCATAGGAGCTACCTAGAGCTAGTTTTAAACAAGTGTGCACCACACCTAATTCACTAGACTCAACTAGGTCAAGCTACCCGTTCATACCCCCCTTCATAGTACGGCCAAAGGAAAAACAAAGTCCTAAACTACTCTAAGTGTCTCTCCAACTCCAATCGACACTTAGAACTAGTCATCCTTAACCTTGTCGTCCATCCTTTGAAAACCGAAACGATTTCCATCGTAGGGGCATGACAACCTCGATTGCCCAATCGATCTCCATTACCATGACCTAACTTAATTGCCTCTACAAAACACACGTTAGTCATAGTAAACTTGTATTGACATTAATCACCGAAATCCAACTAGGGGCCTAGATGCTTTCAACGAGGATATGAGTTTAAGGCAAATATAGCATGGGATCTTTCTTGTTGTCCTATACACCTTTAATCATTTAATTCATGCTGCATGTGTCTACCTTGATTACCACTAAGGATATCCTAGTCTTTTGTACTTGTACCTTGATATCTTTAGGTTATTGCATTGGGTAGCTTTGCTAGTGCTCAACTGAAGCCATGATCTTATAACTTGACTAATAGAATATGCAATAAACACTAAAAGATGTTTTTTAGCAATATGAAACAAGGGGGCTAGAGCATTAGGCTATTTTTATGGTGCTATAGATTTCTCTCCCTAAGGACTTATCTGTAAGTGATCATCTGTGACTTACAGTACAATCGTGAGGGCTATATGGTTCTGACTTTATCTCGGTATGAGGACCTTTTCTAGCTTGTTGAGGTTACCTTTATGGTGCAAGAGGGGTGTGTTTCGGTTGGATATAGTGCGGCCTCTGTCCATCAGTGTATAGGCTACGTGTTATTGTGCCTGTCGGAAGAAAAGCCCTACATTCGCAGGGCACAGAAACCTAGCGGCCCTAACTTGTTAGACGAATCTTTAAAAGGCTTCGTAGTGAACCCTGCCGACCTTTCTTGGTAGTGGGTTAAGAGGCTCGCGACCTCAGGCGAAAGGGTAAATCACGACTCACAGTGAAAGTGTACAACCTCTGCAGAGTGTAAAACTGGTATATCAGCCGTGCTCATGGTCACGATCGACCTTGGAACCCTTACGGAATAGATGATGAACACTGATGAACTGATGATAAAGATGCTCATTAATGATTAATTGTTTATGCTATTCATTATTCATGTTTACCTGATCATGTGTTTACATGAGCTTGTGGTAAACTTGTTGCTACTCCTATGCTAAAATTTTGACAATTAAAAGCTAATCACAGTTAAACTAGTGTTAGCCTTTTGAGCCTCATGAACCCCATGTTATATTTATTAAGTACGATATGTACTTACATTTGCTTTATTTTTCAATTATTTGAGTAAAAATCACAGATGGGTACCAGATTGTTAGAGTTCGGAGGAATTAGACTTGTGATCAACCAGTCAGTTGTCCCTATGAAATTTGAGTCTTCACTCGCAGATCGGAGTTGTCTTTCCGCTGTTTGCTGTCTAAGGTTATATCCTTTATACTAAGTACGTTATATATTGAGCATTGTCTTTCGATATTACCCTTATTTGTAGCTATATGTGAGATTTGACTTCCTAGGCTCACATATGTCGCCCTATTCGTTTGGGCTGGTTTGACTTATAAGTCATGGCTGAAAGTACTGTTGGCTGGTTTGATGTGAGAGAAAAATATTGTTCGTTGGCTGATAAGCCAAATACGACCAAGCGAACAGACTCATGGTGTGTATTTGATTTTGTTCTTAAAACCAGGTGCTATACTCCCATCTGTGTGCCCATTACCTAGGCGAGAGAAGAACCGTTACCTAGGCGAGAGAAGAATAGTTGCATAGATCGAGTAAATATAAAAATATTTATTTATAGGGTCCATGTAATGATGTGGTTTCTAAATCGCTAGCTACTGACTATTACCGTTGAGAACGCCCTTACAAACTTTACCGGATTGTATGATTCTGACAAGATAACATTCAATGGGAAAGCAACAAAGGCATCGTCTTCACTACGGCGCAAAGGATGACGCCATTTGTGGAAGACTTCGGTGCGCTGATGTCTTCCACGGGGAGAAAAAAAGGACGGGGTTGAGGACATTACTGATAAATAAAATTATTGGATGGAGTATTAGAAATATCAAAATTCTATTGTTACAATTTTTTTTTGCCAAAATTCAGGGAAAAACTATAAATTGCCAATTTATCCATCGTTGAATTTAAACCAAACAACTTACTCTCCGCAATTCTCAAAACCCTGATAAAATACACCCTTTATCATTTCAAAGTGGTTTCTTAGTTGGTTTTGCTGACGTGGTTGTAGGGCCCACATGTCACATGGTCTCTATTTTTCTTATATAAAAGATTACAATTTTTTCATATGAAGTCGAATGAATACTAACTTTTATCAAAATTATAGAGCTCGATGCAATCTACAACTTATAGTTAACAACTTTTTTATTTGAGATCTTTTTAGAGGCTCAAATATTTGTTTTAAGTTTTAACATTTTGAAATTTATTTTTTTATTTTTTTCAAATGACCTAGGATATTGACATGGTATACCAAAGTTGTAGTTCCCAATACGATCTACAACTCTGTTTTGACAACTTCTTTTACCTAATATCATTTAGAAGCCCTAATATTTGTTTATAAGTTCTTAGATTTTTTTATTTTTTATTTTTCAAACAACCTTGAATGACCTCGGGCATTGATGTGGTTTATACCAAAGTTATAGATCTCAGTGCGATCTATAACCTTGTGGCTATAAATCTTTTTGTTTGAGATTGTTTAGAGACCCAAATATTCATCTTAAGTTCTCTAATTATGAAATTTAACTTTTTTTATTTTTCAAATAACCATGGATGGACACATATTTTATACTAAATTGTAGTGCCTGAAGAGATATAAAACTTTCTACTTGAAAATATTTTGTATTTGAGATTATTTAGGAGCCCAAATGTTCAATAAAAGACAGTTTGACTAAAAGGCCAAAGACATGTTAGGCGAGCCTGCCACATCAGCTAATAAATGATTAAAAAACTAAAGACACATGGGGTGAACCTACTGCATCAGCCAAAACTACCATCAAAACAACTACAAACTATGTAATAAAAGTGATATTATATATTATTTTAACAGTGGGGGAGATGCTGGGAAATGGTTTTGCATTAGAAAAAGGAGCAAATGGTTGTACGCTCCCCACCACGCATGTTGTCTATGAGGAAAGGGTCGCATGGTCACCAAATTCACAACAGGTTTGACTGGGTTCAAACAGGATAGCCACGTTCGCTTCGCTGAAAAAATAAGTTGAAACACTGTTCCGGCTGATTTGTTGTGAGAGAAAATACTGTTCCAGCTAAAAAAAAACAAGCTGAAAAAGACGAATTATAAGAGAAGCGAACATGGTCGATGTGGTTGGAATTGGTTGACAGGTCTGATTGGGTTCTGGATGTGATTGGAATTGGTTGCTGGGTCTAGTTGGAGCTAGATTCTAATTGGTTCGACTGGGTGTGGTTGAAACTAGTTGTTGATTTGGTTAAAACTATATCTTGCCTAGTTGGAACTGGGTATGGTTGGAACGATTGTCACTAGGTCTAGATAGAACTAAGGTAGTGTTTGGTTCCACTTCTGCAAACGCTAACGCTAATGATATCATATCACTTAGCGGATGGGAAGAGAATGAGTCAAAATGAGATTTGTTTGGTTTGAGCATGTAACTGTAGTATCCAGTCGTGACCTGAGCCACCGATCTGATTATGCCAGGGTGGGAGGTGTAACAACTTTATATATAGCGTTATCTGATTACAAGGGAAGCGAATACGGCTAGCACCAAAACAAACAAAATTTAATGGAATCGGTTAACGGTGTTATATATCTGTTTGGGTTACAAATAACCGAACCAAACACTTCGTAAGTTCTGACTGATTTCAAATAGGTCTAGCTCGGACCAGTTGCTGCTAGTGTAATTCTAACTAGATTCTTACCGGTTTGGGTTTTATTGAAACTAGTTGTTGCTAGTCTAGTTAGAGCATCTCCATTGTGATTTTAGGGGAGTGCTACTGCAGTAGACTGAGAAAACACATCCCTTTTATTTAGATGGGACCCACCTGGTATAAACCTTCTTTTCTCTCCTTTTTTCCTCCTCCTCTCTCTCTCCCTCTCTCGGCATCCTCCTCTCTTGCCCACTCAATCCTGAGCTCCGACTCACTCACCTCTGGCGGCATGCAGTGCAGACTGTCAGCCATCCATCTGAAAGGGTCTAGATGGTTAGTGTGTGTGTGTGGTGAGGGGGGGGGGGTGAATAACCTATAAATTTTTTCTTTACACAGAGCACAACCACTAGAGCAATGTTGCCAGTAAAATAACAAATCCTAATAGTCACTACTTGTTCTAGCTCTAGCTCAGCCAAGCACACCACTACACAATTCTAGTAGCAATAATTGGTTTCTAATCTATACCACAACAACACACAAAGAGCTACTAGCTATACTAGAGAAATAAACTAGCAATGCAACTAAAACTAGTTACTTAACTAAACAACTAAAACTACTCAAGCGAGCTACTCAAGCCACTACCACACACAAGCACAAGATATGGAAGTAATGCAAGTGAGTAGTAGCAAACCAACGGCTCAGATTTAATCCAATGCCCACCAGACTAGCACCACTAGACTAACTTCTATCGCATCCAACAGCTCAGATTTAATCTAGGATTTAAACTGTGTAGTGCATAGTCTGGTGTACCACTCAGGGCACACATTGGACTAATCCGGTGCACCCCTGAGCATAGCCATAAGTCAAACTAGCCGTTACAGCCCTAAGGCTAGTGTGATGGATAATCCGGTGCTGCCAGTAGGCCTCACACCAAACTAATCACTCACTAGAGGGGTCCAAAATGTGTAAAACCACCACTGGATTGGTCTGGTGCCTAGCACCAGATCATACTGTGTCAATCTGCCGAAACTAACCCTCTATGAATAGTACCTACATATAGTATGACGCGTGTTAGAGGGTAACCACCGAACTAATCCAATGGCCAACCCTAGCCTTTGTTAAGTCCCCTGCTGCACCACTATAATCCAGTGACCACCCCTAGGGGCATCAGACTAATCCGGTGAATGCCGAAAGACAACACTAAGTCACAAAACTCGCAAGCATTCCAAATCCGCTAACTCCAATATGTTCCAACATGAACATCTTCACCTTAGGTACAAAGTTAGTTTTTAAAAACATTTTCACTTGCACCTCACCATGTCACTAGGTCCAATGCATATGCAAAGTTAGTTGACACCTAGTGGCACTTAGATAATCGATTAAGCATTAGAGTTCCCCTCTTGATAGTATGACTATCTATCATAAACCTGACCACACTGTCTCATGTCTCAGCTAGTGAAAACAAAACCCCTAACATATACTTTTGCCTTCGGGCTTGTTTCCATCTCTTCATCTTCTCCAAGTGTGAGCTTGCTCCATTTGGATTGATCACCCTTCATCCATTTCCAAGACTTGCTCATCATCTTGGTGTGGACTTAACCTAGCTTAATCAACACTTAGCAAAAGGTTAGTCCACTAGTTGTCACTCAACTACCAAAACCAAACAAATGGCTTTGACCAGCACTCACCAGAAAACTCTGGCAGTGTGATGAAGGCAGCATTGGAGCTTAGGCTGGCTCCATGCTTGCACTTGGGGCAATAGCTCTACAAAAGGATTTGAATACCACTAGAAAACTCTGGTGATGATCAAGGGAAAGCACCAAAGAAACTAAGAGGACAACCCTAGGACTGAGAGTTTTTGTAGAAGGTTTTGGAGCCATCAGATTCCTCTGGTGACCACTTGATAGGAAGCACAGAAGAAAGGAGCTCCAACGATCCACAACAGTTAGTCTCTAATGGCTCGTCCATGTGGCACCACTAAAATTCTCTGGTGGTAGGCACTATACCTTTCCTATGCTCTCTGCCTAAGAGCAACAAGCCACCAACAACTATATTTGATGGGGAAGGCTATATATACCCCCTTGGCTAGCCATCTGAAGGTTGTTAGAGTTTGTTGAAGTTGCTAGTGAGTTGAGGCTCCATTCCAAATGCTCTAGCCGCCAAAAGTGTTTAAGGAAATATTAGGTGATTAGTGTAGTGCTTTGCGAAATGCTGAGGCCAGTTAGACCATCAAGTTGGCACTTTGCTATAGGCTTAGGTTTAGTGTTTAGTGAGCTTTGCACACCTCTTATCACTCAGTGCTTGCGCGCACCATCACTTGTCCATGTTGATGTTCCTTAACTCCTAAAATAAACCGTCAATTCTTGCATTAAAAGAAATAAAAAATCACGTCCAACATAGAGACAGGACTTAACAATAATTATCTCCACAAGTGTTGGTAGATATTTGTATGCAGGTATACTTTGGCCAAACTAGAATAAATATATATGGAGAAATACAATTTTGGTACAATTAGAAGCACACACAAGGATCTAGGGACCCATAACCACAACCACACTACCTAACTTAAGGTGGCGCAATAAGATCCATGACCATGGCCCATACGGGAACCACCTAACTAAAGATGGGCCTGAGAGCCACAACTTTGGTATGGCTAAACCTAGGCCCCAAGGCGGTTCCACCGAACCTCCCACACAACAGAATCTTCCTAATCATTCCAGGCATCTGGAGCATCCACATCAAGGGAGGCACATCCAATGGTTCAACCAAACCAGGACCCAATGGCAGTTCGGCCAAACTCCCACAGAGTTTTCCCACCACCGTCTTCATGCCATCACTCCTGGAGTCCTCGTCACCTATAAAAGGGGCGCATGTCACCCTCATTTGACACACAAGAGGAGGAACACAAGCTCCACTAGCTATAAGGCATAGCACTACTTTAGTGCTTAGTATATATATATATATATATATATATATATATATATATATATATATATATATATATATATATATATATATATATATATATATATATATATATATATAGAGAGAGAGAGAGAGAGAGAGAGAGAGAGAGAGAGAGAGTGTGTGAGGGATAGTTCTAGAGGAGTGCTAGGTTTGTCGGCATCTTTTCCAACTTGTACCTCGATGGCTGCAACCTCCTTCGAGTGTGCAACCGGGATTCTATATGGTAATTGAGCTCTAGCTAAGCATTGTTCTCTATTTGCTTACATGATCATCTCTTTATTGAGTGCTCTAGTCTTTTGGCCGAGGTTAGAGGTGTCTAGGCTATCATTTTCCTTTATCTGCCGTGTTCCCCATGGATTGTAGAGGTAGGCAGCAGGTGGTGATAGCCCTGTCCGTTCTTTGTAATCCTCTAGATTTAGGTATGTCGTAGAGCTATAGGTTGGCACGACCCAAGAGACTAGGTGGAGTGCCTAAGTAAGAGATTAGAGCTCGTTCTTACCTTATCTTAGGTTCATATCCCATAAGTCCCCTCTCTACCCTCGCCTATCTTATTCTTGTTGTCCTTGGATGAACCTATGCCACAATAGTTTACTTACACGTTCACTATTGATTCAATAGCCTTGGAAGGTGAAAGCTACTTCAGTATCTGTGCGCTTGTTGATTTATGAGCGATCTTTTACCTATACCAATAGTACACTATAGGCTTTGTAGTCTTGCAAGATCACACCAACCATATTTGTGGTGTGGCCGTCTAGGTTGTACTTCGGGAAGTAGTGACTCGTGGCATTTTGGCTGGAAACACGATAGCGAAGATGAAGAGGAGCGGTCTAGGAGAAGGCCCTATATATGGAGACCCACTTGCGCGTGGGGAAGGCCCTTGGGCTCTACGAAGTTATCCGACTGAGAGCTTGGCCCTTGCGAGGAGCTCCAACGAGGACTAGGAAAGCGTGAGCTTTTCAATACCTCAGGAAAAACATCAACATGAGTTTGCATTTTATCTCATTTAAGCTTCCACACTTACATTGCTTTCCTGGATTGTGTGCTTTACATCCCTATGCTTTACATTCCTAGTTTAGCTTGCTAGGTAACTGATAGGATTGAAAACTCTTTTGTGGTAAAGATATCAACACTTAGCAAAACCTAGTTGCACATATATTTAGATAGAAATCTTGCGTACATTTTGTTTAGTAGAAAATAGAGGCCAAATAGTTTTTAGAAAGACTAATTTGCCCTCTCTTAGTAGAAAATAGAGGCCAAATAGTCACTTCAATTGGTATTAGTGTCTTGTTTGCTCAATTTGAACCTTTGGCTTAACTACCATTGAGCTAAACACTATTTAGAGTAGGAAAGATGGACACCCATAGGCCTCCGCACTTTTACTTCACCTATCGGTGTGCTAGAATGGATTATACCTTGAAACCGTATACCCTTTTAAAATCCCAAGAAACGAACCTCTAGTGCCGAGAAAGAAATCCACCTCAACCCTCGTGCTAGAATCTCTCTTATATACTTTACATTATGTTGAAAAAAATACCATTAGCAATTAGTATTTAATTTAGTGTAACCAAAATAAACATCAAATTTGCATCATATGAAATTTAGGTTAATCAAGAATTCGATACTAAAAAGGGTGCATATACGTCATACTCATATTCAAGTGTACGACAATTTTGAATTATTCATGCCATATCATGATGTAATAATAAAGTGTGTCCAATTTATTATCATGGATTTCTCACCAAGTTTATAGCAGCCTAACTCTACTAAATAGATAATGATTAATTTCCCAGCACGTGACTGATGGCAGAAGCTAATTGAAATTTTATTCCCCAGAAGATGATATGGCTACTTCATTTTTCCGCTATAGGATCATCATCGTCACTGTCGGAGTCGCTAGTAATCTCCACAACAAGTCGACGGCGCTGTGCCTTGCTTGTTGGCACGTTCTTCACGACTTCATACTTCAGACATTTCTTATCATCACAAGCATCAATAATGACAGCAGTATCTGCATCAATTTCTCCTTTAAAAAGCATCTCAGAGAGCTTTGTCATCACATTCTTTTGCAACCACCTCCTGATTGGCCTTGCACCATAATGCTGCAAAGAATATTGGACATGAACGGTGTAAATAGCAACATTCCCTATGTATGTATGTATGTTATAAGAAAGCCAGCTGGCCTCTTCATGCAAGGATGTTAGTAGCAAGGAGTGCTATAGTGCTTACTGGGTCGTCGGACTCTGACAAGACGACATCCAAAGCAGCATCGCTTGCAGATAGAGTGATGCCCTTATTTGCTGCACGAGCAATGATGCCTTTCATATGAATGTTAGCAACCTCCCTCCTTTTATCTTGGGATAGTGGCTCAAATACCACAAGCTCGCTCAGCCTGTTCAGGAACTCAGGTCTGAAATGTTTCTGTGCCTGCAGGGACCAATAATGTCATCAATTGAAATAACTTATTGATTTAACATTCAGGACAAGGGATTGCAAACCTGCTTAATGACAAGGTCACGTGCAGCCTCCATTGTTTTTTCACCAGATATTGCTTCCATTAGGTACTCAGCTCCAAGATTTGAAGTCATAATGATGATGGTATTTTTAAAATCAACAGTTCTGCCTTTACCATCAGTCAACAAACCATCATCAAGAAGCTGAAGAAAAACATTAAACACTGCTGGATCGGCCTTCTCAATTTCATCGAAAAGAATTACACTGTATGGCTGTTGCCTGACTTTCTCGGTTAGCTGTCCTCCATCCTGATGTCCATGATAGCTTCAAGCGACAAAAAGTGAGTATAAATAAAGGTCAAGCGGAAGCCAAGTGAATCTTGCATAATAAGTTGCACAGATCGGAAAAACATGAAACGAGTAAGACTTATAGCTGAAAGTGGAGTGATAATGAAATGATATAAAACCTGGGAGGTGCCCCAATGAGACGTAGCACCGAGTGAGTGCCAACAAATTCAGACATGTCAAACCGCACCAACATCTTCTCACTGTCAAACAGCTGTTCCGCAAGAGCCTTTGCAAGTTCTGTCTTCCCAACACCAGTTGATCCCAAGAAAAGAAAAGAGCCTATTGGTTGGCCAGGTAGATCCAGACCAGCCCTTGACCTTAGCACAGCTTGTGCTACTGAATTAACTGCTGCGTCCTGGCCAACAACTCGCTCGCGCAATCTGTCTGCCAGGTGCATTAACCTTTCCTTCTCATCCTGGTCAAGTGTATTGACAGGAATGCCAGTCCATCGACTCACAACCTGGTCAAGTGTATTGACAAGTTAATACACTACTTCCTCTTAATCCAAATATAAGTCATTTATTAGGACTTCATCACGGTCTCCGTTATGACACTAGATTTTTTTTTGTAAAAATATACTGTTTCAAATATACAATTAATATATATATATATATATATATATATATATATATATATATATATATATATATATATATATATATGAGGCAAATGATATCAACCATGTGTTGTTAATCTATATAATGTTTCATATATTGATAGCTCAAGTTATGTAAGTTTTCTGGAATCCTATCCTAGAACGACCTACATTTGGAATCTGAAGAAGTATATATTTTGTCAATTAGTGGGCACAAAATTACTCCCACATACAGATTGAAGTTAATCTACCATATACTTTTGCCAATAACAAAACATATGCAGTTGTATCAAGTTGCAGAGACAAGTTCAGTCTAACAAACTGTGAAGTCATAATAAACATATAACCCACACATAAAACAAACACTGCAAATTTGATTCCTTCTACACCTCGCAAGATCATGTGCCAGTACATCTTTAGACATTTCTCTAACCATCATTATTTTGTAAGCAAGTCCTAGAGTTACACTCCAAAAAGAACAGAGGAAAAGCTTGACCAGTGAGTGTTAAACTGATCTTATGGCTAAAAGTAACAAGTAAAACTTATATTTTAGAGGCCATGAGAAATTAAAAATGTGAAGCTAAGACAAGACACACGGAAAATTAGCCACATTTAAATATCTAGTCAATTCTACATTCTCTCTATCCTAATGTATTTTCGTAGATTCCTCACTCCATTCCATATATCAACCTTAATTATTTCTACCTGAAATGAAAAATAAACAATTCCCCAGCAAGACATGCAATACTAGAGATTAGACTGATTATATATAGCACAGAAAATTTAAAAGAAATGCACAAGCTGTAAATAGTTGTTAATTGCTTGATACGGCTGTATAATACAGAACACGTACGATATTCAAGTGCCATACCTCTGCGATTTGGCCTGGTGAAACAATAGGTTCATTCGCCACATTTTCAGGGAGAAGATGTGTTGTACTTCCTTTCAATATGTTATCTCTTTGCATCCTTGCAGTGGCACATGCTTCATCAATAAGATCAATGGCCTTATCAGGAAATTGGCGACCTTCAAGAACATTAACAAAACCCATCAACATATGTAATGATACCAATGAATTGTGTATAGTATTATATATCTGTATATGACATAGAACCGTATTACAGACAAGAACCATCACTGTATGCCCTATGGAAGATTATCCCAATGTCACATCAAGTTAAAGAAAAATGGTTTTCACTTTTAGTCCAACGATTTTTTTTTAACACACTCACAATCTCATATTGTTTAATAGAATATCCATTTCCAACAACAAGGTATCTTGTAAACAAATGTACATGTGATCAGTCAAATTCAATTACGCAAGAGCTGAAGCAAAATGGCAGATATAACCGAAATTAGAGATGAAAACAAGTTTTGTGGTGATCACTATATGGTTAATTGGTTATCATAACCCATTGTAAGAAATAAGACGCTACTCTGTACGAGTTTGAGATCAACTTAATTTCAACGGTGATAATTAAGCTGTCTGAACTTCTATTATGGCGTCACATCCGGCTAGAGAGAAAGCCTATTTTCTTGGGCAACCATTAATCAATATTAAACTGTAACAATATAGTTTTACATGTTGATTTTTTGGCATAAACTGCAAAATTGTGTTCTGACTTCTGACTCAGCTTTAGAGTGGTCCTCTATTTTTCGTCTAAATTAGAAACATAATGGCCAACCCAAACACCATTGGATCCAGGGATAACCAGGTCAAAGAATTATTGAGCTAGATCTCTAAAAGATAGGCCCCAATAGTAAGGGAAATTCTTTTTGTGGTTTTGTCCATTTTATCACAATCATATCTACTCAGAACTTATAAATTAATTCCAAATAGTGGGCAAGCAAGTGATATATAGAACTTAAATATGCCATTATGTTTATAGATAGAAATTCTTTTTGGGGGTTGTCCATTATATTGCATCTTGAAATTCTGTTTGTGGTTTGTCAATTTTATAAAGAAACATAAATATGCCAAATTCAGTAGTGGGTAAGTGGTAGAACTGAGCATACCTGTAATGTACCGATTGGCAAGCTGGGCAGCTGCTACTATGGCCGCGTCCTGGATTGCAGCGCCATGGTGCTCTTCATACTTCTTTTTGAGGCCCTGAAGAATGTCAATTGTCGCCAGCACGCTTGGCTCCTGCACGTGCACCTTCTGGAACCGTCGTTCAAACGCAGCATCCTTCTCAACATACTCACGGTGCTCATCGAACGTCGTGGCGCCAATGCAGCGGATGCGGCCACGAGCCAGAGCAGGCTTCAGCAGATTGGCACCATCCATTGATCCACCCTTGGTCCGCCCAGCGCCAAGTAGCATATGCACCTCGTCGATGAACAGCACGATCTTGCCGTTAGCAGCCTCCGCCTGCTGGATCACCTTCTTCATGCGCTCCTCGAACATGCCGCGGTACTGGGTCCCGGCAACAATCGCGCCGAGGTCGATCTCCACGACACGCGCCCCAACGAGCGGGGCAGGGACCGCCCCTGCCGCGATGCGCTGCGCCAGGCCCTCGGCGATGGCCGTCTTGCCGACCCCGGGAGCGCCGACGAGCATGGCGCTGTTCTTGGTCCGGCGGCAGAGGATGCAGACGACGCGGTCGATCTCGTCGTCGCGTCCGATCACTGGGTCCATCTTGCCGGCCTCAGCCGTCATGTTCCCGACCGTACTTCTCCCAAGTCGCGTCCTTCCCCAAAGACGCCGCCTTTGGAGCGGATGCAGATCTTCCAGTGAGGCCCTCCATCGACAAAACGCCACATGATGGACGCACAGACCCAAGTAGCGTAGAGCGCCGCGGACTCGTCAAACGCAAATAAGAGGACGACATCCTGGGCACGACGCCGGTGACCGGCGGGGCTGCTCGCCCCACGTTCGGCGGCACGCTGGGTGCCGGGGCCGCGGAGGCTGGGGCAGAGACCGGAGGCGGAGGCACCGTACCAGCGGCCGGACACGCGTTGGGCGGCGTAGCGGTGGCAGAGGCCATGGGCCCGCTCGAGACAACCGGATCTACCCTCTTTGCTGCCTGGGAAACGTGGCCGTGGCGCACCGGGTTGACGGCGGCGGCGGACGACGAGACGGCCGTGCAGCGGCGCTTGCCTCGCAAGAGCGGGGCCCTCGTACGGCAGCCAGCCGTCATCGTCGGAGTCGAGGCGGCTGCCGCCGGCAAGGCAGCGGAAGTCGGAGAAGTTGTCGTAGTCGAGGGGGTAGGGCTCGCGCTTAACCCTCAACTTGCGCCGCCTCGAGAGGAGACCGGTGGCGGCGGTGGAGTCATCGATATGGTAGCATCGAGCGCCGAAGCCACCGTCCATGTCGATGTCGCGTCGGATAGTGTTCTCCAGGCACGATTCGACGGGGTGTCGTGGTTGCGATGAGATGTTGCGGCTAGTGCGGTATATATAAGGGTAGTGCTGGTGCCCGGATTTCCGATGCATACCGATCTATCGGATGATGTCGCGGACGCAAGCCTCCCCACGTCTACGTGATGGAGGCCCACATTGTTCTCCCGTTTCTCTTCTGTGCTCGTTTCCCCGTGCCGCTCGCGCCACGCGCGCCCCAGCTCGCCCATGTGTGCGCGGCGCAGGGGAAACGAGTACAGAAGAGAAACAGGAGAGTAGCGTGGGCCTCCATCACGTAGACGCTCGGGGGTTGCGTCCGTGGCACCGTCCGATGGATCCGTATCCATCGAACGTTCAGGCGTCAGCACTAACTCTCGTATGTCAAAGTCATATCATTACCCTATATATAATGGCGAAATTAGTTCCTCCGATTTGTCCCCTGATCGAGGAAATATCCAAAAATTGCGGCGAGTGCGGTATATAACAGCGGTATTTAATGGCGGATGCGGTATTTTAGGAATTCTACGAGACTGATTACACGTAATATCCGTTACTATGGGAATTCTGTGAGACAGATTCAACGTATCCGTTACTACCAGGACGTCCCAAACGCTTGAGAAATGGGCAGCTGAGGTGAGTTGGTTACACAGAGGAGAGAATAGCGCGGTGAGACACTCGCTGGTCTTGCACACAGCCCAAGAAGCATCCTCTCTCAGCTATCACCTGTTCGCTTGAGCTTATAAGCCGGCTAATGCTGTTTTGTTGTGAAAGAAAAACACTTTATCGTGGCTCACCGCAGATCATAACAAAATTGTCTATGTCTTGCACACACCTGTGCTATCAATTTTTTTTCTTTGGTTTATTGATTTCAAGCCTCCAGCTCAGCTAGCGATTTAATAGCACCGCTGAGTGAGGACGTCCTCGGTGGATATCATGAGACTCAGATATTATAAAAAAAAGTTAAGTGCACCACATGTCCATTAACTCAAGGAGAGAGTGCAAAGGAGAGCATCATGGTCCGGACTTAAGCATGAGCTCGGCGAATTTCATGCCTTGTTGCCAGCTGACTTGACATGCCACCTTAAATCTAAGGCCCAAATGAAGGGGTATGAATGGGGTGAACCGCTTTAAAAGTTTATGAATCCAAAAGTTTAATTTAAGGGCCAAAAAAGGGGTATGAACCTGCGGCGAACCACTTAAAAAGTTTATAGGCCATAAATCAACTTTTAGAGTTGATGGACTTAATTGAAACACTGCATAAGTTAATGGACCTTTCATGCATTTAACTACTGTAAAAAATGTTTCTATAGTTAGAGCACCTCCAATAGTTTCTAAAAAAATCAATTGGTAAATCAATGAGTTCTCCGTATGGCTAAAAACGTTGGGAGCACGTTTATTGAGTTTCTCCGACAGTTTCCAAAATCTAGCTCCTAAAATATAGGAGACGACTTTGCATCAACAACCCCAAACTATTTCCCAATATTGCTAATCACTTTTATATTTTTTCTCTTGCACATTTGTACTGGAAATCGTGTTCTACTCTTTATTCTTCCCCATATCCTTCCACTTCCAAATTGGCCGACCGATAGGCACACGTATATTTCCGCGCGACCGGGTCTATTTTCCCAAGTACGAAAAGATTGGGAGTTAAGATAGGGAGTTTAAAGAGCAGCTTTTTTTTCAATATTGCCAAAAAATCGAGATTAGAAGTGGGTTTTGGAAACTTTTGGAAATAATTTAATATAAGCACTTCTACTACATATATTTCAGATGTATCATTGTTGTTGTTCACGTGATAGGTAATTTTATTATTATTTAATTTAAAAAAATGTGAACTATCTTATAAGTTGTCCTTCTTAATGTACCAGTGGGTTGTATAATATTGTCAACTAAAACTATCTAAAAAGCTGAAATATAACTTCTTCTACTGTTGAAGGAAAGGTTATATGTGAAATTTGTTTTACACCATAATCTATTCTAAAATTCCTAAAATGCTTTGTATTTCAGGAATGAGGGAGTAGGAGTATCATTATATTGGACCCTGAGTACCCTCGTGAAAGGTCCTAATGGCTAGAGGGGGGTGAATAGCCTAATAAAAATTTCTACAACAACACTTAACAAAATGGTTAGACAATTATGAGGCGAAGCAAGTGTTGCGCTAGCCTATTCAAAATGCAAGCCACCTACCACAATTCTAGTTTAGATAGTGTCTATTCACACAATAGCTATGACACTACCTTATGTTAGTGTGCTCTCGAAGGCTAACTAAAGAGCCACACCAACCAACCAAGCAAGCTCTCACAACTAGCTACACTAAAGAGCTTGTCAACTAGTTTGCGGTAAAATAAAGAGAGTGATCAAGAAGGTTATACCGCCGTATAGATGAAGGAACCAATCAATCACAAGAATGAATAACAATGAAGACCAATCACCTCGGAATCAATGATGAACACAATGATTTTTACCGAGGTTCACTTATTTGCCGGCAAGCTAGTCCTCGTTGTGGCGATTCACTCACTTAGAGGTTCACGCGCTAATTAACTTCACACGCCAAACCCTCAATAGGGTGCTGCACAACCAACACAAGATGAGGATCACACAAGCCACGAGCAATCCACTAGAGTACCTTTTGGCTCTCCGCCGGGGAAAGGTCAAGAACCCCTCACAATCACCATAATCGGAGCCGGAGACAATCACCTCCTCCGCTCAACGATCCTTGCTGCTCCAAGCCATCTAGGTGGCGGCAACCACCAAGAGTAACAAGCGAAATCTGCAGCGAAACACAAACTCCAAGTGCCTCTAGATGCAATCACTCAAGCAATGCACTTGGATTCTTTCCCAATCTCACTATGATGATGAATCAATGATGGAGATGAGTGGGAGGGCTTTAGCTAAGCTCACAAGGTTGCTATGTCAATGCAAATGGCCAAAAGTTGTGAGCTTGAACCGGCCATGGGGCTTAAATAGAAGCCCCCACGAAATAGAGCTGTTGTACCCCTTCACTGGGTACAGCGCGGGGTGACCGGATGCTCCGGTCCGATTGACCAGACGCTGGCCCTCAGCGTCCGGTCACGTGATTCACGCCACGTGTCCCCTACTTCAAATACTATTTGTCAAATTTCAACGGTCATCAGTTGACCAGACACGTCAGTTAGAAAGTGACAGGACGCTGGACCTCAGCGTCCGGTCGTTTCCAGTAAGGTTCCAAACACGAATTTTCACGACCAGGACGCGTCCGGTCATGCCCGATCGGACTCACCCAGTGTCCGGTCATTCAACGTACTCCTCTGTGCGCCTCACGTCAGCATACGTCAGTATTGACCAGACGCACCCTGCCTAGCAGTCTGGTCATAGAGCGACCCAGCGTCCGGTCAGTTTGATCCGACTGCCAGTGTCTTCGCTGATACATCTGACCGGACACGCCGGTCCAACCGAGGCCAGCATCCGGTCACTCCCAGTGACCTCCGTCTTTTCTGTCAGGGTGCCGGTGGCACCGTCGGACTGTCCGCACTCTACGGGCAGACACTCCGCCGGTGGAGTTTCGTACCCTTGCACCTAAACTTCACCACCCTTGATCAAATGTGCCAACCACCAAGTGTATCACCTTGTGCACATGTGTTAGCGTATTTTCACAAACATTTTCAAGGGTGTTAGCCCTCCACTAGATCCTAAATGCATATGCAATGAGTTAGAGCATCTAGTGGCACTTTGATAACCGCATTCTGATACGAGTTTTACTCCTCTTAATAGTACGGCTATCGATTCTAAATGTGATTACACTCACTAAGTGTCTTGATCACCAAAACAAAATGGCTCCTACAATTTATTGCTTTGCCTTGAGCTTTTTATTTTTCTCTTTCTTCTTTCCAAGTCCAAGCACTTGATCATCGTCATGGCATCATCATCATCATGCTATGATCTTCATTTGCTTGACCACTTGGAGTGTGCTACCTATATCATGATCACTTGATAAACTAGGTTAGCACTTAGGGTTTCATCAATTCACCAAAACCAAACTAGAGCTTTCAATCTCCCATTTTTGGTAATTGATGACAACCCTTTCACAAAGATATGAATTGAAATTCAATTGAATCCATGTTGCTTGCCCAAGCATATTTACCATGTGTAAAAGGATATGGATAAGTTTCATGAACCCCAAATGGTAGCGATTGCTCCCCCTACATATGTGCTAAGAGTTTGGATTGTAGCTTGCACATATGCTTGGATAGGAAATATAGGAGTCAATGTCTACCAAATGATGCTAAGGTATAAAAGATGGACCTTTGAAGCATGATACCAATTGGAGTGCACCATTATACCATCCTTAGCATCATGGTTAGCTTGATACCACTTGGAAACAACACTTTGAAAATGATACCACTTGTAAAAACTTACTTGAAAAGAAAGTTATATAGTGATTTCATTTCATCATTCAATCTTACAACTAGCATATATCATACAAGCATGGATATTTTGAATTTAAAACTTATGCCATGCAAGCAAACATATGAAATGCACGTTCAAATGCACCATACAAGTTCATGAGCTTGCTCCCTCTACTTGTGTGCTCAAAAATTTAATTGATCCCTTTCCTTTGTCATATTTCTCCCCTTATGTCAAGTTCTCCCCCTATCACTTGTATCTTTATTTCACTTCCCCTTTGTGTTGTCTTTTCACTATCTTTGTGCACTATTTCTCCCCCTTTGTCATCAATGACCACAAAGGTTTAAAAATATAGATAGGTAGAGTTTATCAATGTCAATCAATGGGGTGAGGATCATTTTTCCAAATTTGGTCCAATCTAGATCATTTACCAAAGATTTTTAACTCGGTTTGATCCAAGGACAAGCTTCTTCACACCTCCAAATGAGGGTTATCTTGTACCATGTTGAGTTAAACACTTAGAGTTCATTTTCTAGATCAAAACACTAGGTTTACAAGCCCATAAACATGTCATATGCTATCACTAGATCAAGTCAAGCATAGAAGCAATAGTGATACCATATAATCATCAAATTCATTTGATTTTCATGAATGAGCCTAATAAAATGGAGAGATGACTAGATGCACTAAACATGTCCTTAGCAAGGATGTATGTCATGCCAATCAACTTTTACCTTGGATTGCTCGAAGGAGAGGCATGTATATGAGTGGGGGGTGCATCAACACATATTTGAGAAATCCAATATGTTCAACTCATTCCTTAGCTTGCAAAACCTTTTCTCATCCAATGGCTTGGTGAATATATCGGCAAGTTGATCTTCGGTGCCTACACTCTCAATGCAAATGTCCCCTTTTTGTTGGTGATCTCTTATGAAATGGTGGCGGACATCAATGTGCTTTGTTCTTGCATGTTGAACCGGATTGTTGGTTAACTTGATTGCACTCTCATTGTCACATAGCAATGGCACTTTCTTGAACTTGATTCCAAAGTCACTCAAAGTGGCCTTCATCCAAAGTATTTGTGCACAACAACTACCGGTGGATATGTATTCGGCTTCGGCGGTTGATAATGCAACACTATTTTGCTTCTTTGATGACCATGAAACAAGTGATCTTCCCAACAATTGACATGTGCCCGAGGTGCTCTTCCTTTCAACCTTGCATCCCGCATAATCCGAGTCGGAGTAACCAACAAGCTCAAACGTTGCTCCTTTGGGATACCACAAACCAACATTTGGTGTATGCTTCAAGTACCTCAATATTCTCTTTGTAGCCTTCAAATGACTTTCTCTTGGTGAGGCTTGAAATCTTGCACACATGTAGACACTAAACATGACATCCGGCCTTGATGCAGTCACATAGAGTAGGCTTCCAATCATAGACCAATGCAATTTTTGATCCACCATATTTCCACTTGCATCACTATCCAAGTTGCCATTTGTTCCCATTGGTGTGATAATATCTTTGCTATCACTCATGCCAAACTTCTTGATCATGTCCTTGATATACTTGCCTTGACTCACAAATGTACCATTCTTCAATTGCTTGATTTGAAGATCAAGGAAGTAACTCAACTCTCCAATCATGGACATCTCAAACTCATTAGCCATCATCTTTCCAAACTCATTACAAAAGTCTTGATTTGTTGATCCAAATATGATGTCATCAACATATATTTGCAACACAAACAAGTCTTTTCCAATCTTCTTAATGAAAAGAGTGGTGTCAACCTTACCCACTGTGAACCCTTTAGAGAGTAGGAAGTTCCTCAATCTCTCATACCATGCTCTAGGTGCTTGTTTCAATCCATACAAAGCCTTCTTCAACTTGTATACATGGTTGGGCTTCTTGTCATCTTCAAAATCGGGAGGTTTCTCAACATATACTTCTTCATTGATGTAGCCATTTAGAAATGCACTCTTAACATCCATTTGATAGAGCTTGATGTTGTGGGCACAAGCATAGGCTAGCAAGATTCTAATTGCTTCCAATCTAGCAACCGGGGCATATGTTTCTCCAAAGTCAAGACCTTCAACTTGTGTATATCCTTGTGCTACCAATCTTGCTTTGTTCCTTACTACTATCCCATCTTGATCTTGCTTGTTTCTAAAGACCCATTTGGTTCTAATCACATTGTGTCCCTTTGGTCTCTCTACTAATTCTCATACTTGATTTCTTGTGAAGTTATTCAATTCTTCATGCATAGCATTCACCCAATTAACATCCTTCAATGCTTTATCTATCTTCTTTGGTTCAATGGATGACACAAATAAGAAGTGTTCACAAAATGATGCCAATCTTGATCTTGTTTGTACACCTCTTGAAATATCACCAATGATAGTGTCCAATGGATGATCTCTTATAATATTGGTTGGTTGGAGGATTGAAACTTGATTGCTTGCACTTGCTTGATTATTGGGTTGAGATGATGTACTAGCCACTTGATCTTGTCCATTGTCATGAGAGCCACTTGTACTAACTTGATTTGTATTATCTTGCACATTTGAGTTATAGAGCACTTGCACTTGATCATCTTCATCATCATTCACTTGCCTAGACCTCAATTCACCAATATCCATGTTCTTCATGGCATTTGAAAGTTGAATGCCTCTAACATCTTCCAAGTTCTCATTCTCTACTTGTGAACCCTTGGTTTCATCAAATTCAACATCATGAACTTCCTCAAGAGTACCACTATCCAAATTCCAAACTCTATATGTTTTGCTTGTAGTGGAGTAACCAAGTAGAAATCCTTCATCACATTTCTTGTCAAACTTGCCCAATCTAGTGCCTTTCTTCAAGATATAGCATTTGCAACCAAAGACCCGAAAATATGCAATGTTGGGCTTTCTACCATTCAAGAGCTTATATGGTGTCTTCTCTTTCAATGGGTGACAATAGAGGCGGTTGCTACAATAGCAAGCCATGTTGATAGCTTCGGCCCAAAAGGATTGACTTATATTGTACTCACTAAGCATAGACCATGCCATATCAATGAATGTTCTATTCTTCCTCTCAACAAGGCCATTTGATTGAGGTGTGTACTTGGCCGAGAATTGATGTCTAATTCCAAATTCATCACACAACTCATCAATTCTAGTGTTCTTAAACTCACTACCATTATCACTTCTAACTCTCTTGATGGTTGTTTCAAACTCATTGTGAATGCCTTTGACAAATGATTTGAATGTTGCAAATACATCACTTTTGTCCACTAGAAAGAATACCCATGTGTATCTAGTGTAGTCATCAACTATCACAAAGCCATATTTGTTTCCACCGATACTAGTGTATTGTGTTGGCCCAAACAAATCTATGTGCGATAACTCAAATGATTTACTAGTGCTCATCATGCTTTTCTTAGGATTGATGCTTCCAACTTGTTTACTGGCTTGACAAGAGCTACAAAGCTTATCCTTTTCAAACACAACATCTTTCAAGCCTCTAACCAAGTCATGCTTAACCAATCTATTCAATTGTTTCATTCCAACATGACCAAGCCTTCTATGCCATAACCAACCCATGCTAGACTTAGTGAACAAGCATGTAGATAATTTAGCTTCACTAGTATTGAAATCAACCAAGTATAGGTTCTCATATCTAAAACCTTTGAAGATCAAGTTAGAGCCATCTACACTTATGATCTCTACATCATCTACTCCAAATATGCATTTGAATCCAAGATCACACAATTGAGCCACGGATAGCAAATTAAAGTTCAAGCTCTCTACTAGCAATACATTTGATATGCTCATGTCATTGGATATTGCAATCTTACCAAGCCCTTTGATCTTGCCTTTGCCATTATCACCAAATGTGATACTTTCATAACCATCATTGCTATTGGTGTTGATTGAATTGAACATTCTTACATCACCGGTCATGTGTTGAGTGCACCCACTATCAAGAACCCAATGCCTCCCTCTAGTTTTGTAATTAACCTATAAAAGAAGATCAATTCCTTTTAGGTATCCAAACTTGCTTGGGTCCTTGAAGGTTAGTCACTAAGCTCTTTGGTACCCAAATGGCTTTCTTCTTTGAGCCCATCCAAGGTTTACCAATGAACTTAGCCTTCACACCATTTGTACTCTTAGTAAGCATATAGCATGAATCAAGCTTTATGAAGAATACATTAGCATTTTTGCTTTTGTTTTTGCATTCATGCTCCTTATGACCCACTTGCTTGCAACTAGTGCAAAACCAACCATTGTTCTTCACAAAACTAGTCTTGTGAGGAGCAAAGGCCACTTTGCCTTTCTTGGGGGTATAGCCCAATCCCTCTTTGTAGAGAGAAGCTCTTTGGCTACCTAAGCACATAAGCAAGCGGTCCTCACCACCATAAGCTTTAGCTAAGGTGTGAGTGAGCTTATTGACCTCCTTCTTGAGGTTCTCATTCTCAACCACTAGTGAGGTGTCACAAGTGAGACCATCACTACTAGATGAGGTAGAAGTGGAGGTGCTACAAGAAGGGTTAGTAGGAGCAACAATGATAGGCATAGATAGTGATTCATCAATTATATCACAAGTTAAACCTACATTGCAAGTTTCAACATGCTTCTTTTTATTTTGCTCATCAAGCAAAGATGAATGAGCCTTTTCAAGCTTTTTGTGAGCTTTGCCAAGCTTCTCATGGGTTTCCTCTAGCCTCTCATGAGATGCATTGAGCTCATCAAAGGCTTGCTTAAGGGCTACTAGTTCCTTACGCAAGCATTTGCATTCCCTTCTCTTGATGTCAAAGTGTTCTTTAGCATCTTCTAGCATGTCAAATAGTTCATCTTTAGTGGGTTCATCATTATCACTATCACTATCATTTTCATTTTCATGTTCATTTTCATCATCATGTTCTTCATCACTTTCATCATCACAAGATTGTACCTTAGTGGCCTTAGCCATGAAGCATGATGAAGATTCAAAGAGAGAAGGCTTCTCATTAATAGCAATGCTTGCAAGAACCTTCTTCTTGGTGGTCTTGTTATCATCACTATCATCATCATCATCACTTGAGAAAGCATCACTATCCCAAGTGACTACATATGAACCACCCTTCTTCTTATTGAATGCCATCTTGTCCTTCTTCTCTTTCTTTTTCTTCTTGTCCTTCTTCTTGTTCTTCTTGTTGTCATCATCATTGTCGCTATTGTATGGGCATTGAGCAACAAGATGATCTTTGCTTCCACACTTGAAGCACCTTCTTGACTCTTCTTTGTTCTTGGATGAAGACTTCTTTCTTCTAGCACAATAGCCCTTCTTCATCATGAACTTGCCAAATCTCTTGACAAAGAGAGCCATCTTCTCGTCATCATCATCCCAAGATTCATCTTCTTCACTTGATGTTTCTTGCTTAGCTTTGCCCTTGGATGATGTGGCTTTGAATGCCATGCTCTTCTTCTTGTCATCCTTCTTCTCATCTTTCTTCTCCTTATTTTCTTCCTTCTCATCATCATCTCTATAAGTATCATCGGTCATTATATCTCCCAATACTTAGTTTGGTGTCATGGTGTCCAAACCGCTTCTCACTAGAATGGTGATCAATGTACCAAATGTTGAAGGTAAGCATCTCAAGAACTTGTGGGAAAAGTCCTTGTCCTTCACTTCTTCACCAAGTGCTTTAAGATCATTGACAAGCACTTGAAGCCTATGGAACATCTCCGGCACACTCTCATCCTCCTTCATCTTGAAGCTTGCAAACTTCTCTTTGAGGATGTATGCCTTAGCACCCTTTACGGCTTGAGTGCCCTTAAAAGATTCTTCCAACTTCTTTCAAGCTTCATGTGCCATCTCAATATTCTTGATTTGCTCAAATGTTCTTTCATCAATTGCATCATGAATAGCACTTAGAGCAATGTCATTGTTTTGGAGAAGCACTTCTTCGGCCGCGGTGGGATTCTCTGGATCTTCAATCTTAATTTTGGTTTCTACCACCTTCCACACCTTTCTATTGATTGACTTGATGTGTGTGGTCATCTTTGACTTCCAATAAGGATAATTTGTGCCATCAAATTGGGGTGGCTTCTTGGTGTTGTTGATTTGAGCCATTTTTACACCGAAGGTTGTTAAGCCTCAAATCACGGTGACCACGGCTCTGATACCACTTGAAAGGTCCTAATGGCTAGAGGGGGGGTGAATAGCCTAATAAAAATTTCTACAACAACACTTAACAAAATGGTTAGACAATTATGAGGCGAAGCAAGTGTTGCGCTAGCCTACTCAAAATGCAAGCCACCTACCACAATTCTAGTTTAGATGGTGTCTATTCACATAATAGCTATGACACTACCCTATGTTAGTGTGCTCTCAAAGGCTAACTAAAGAGCCACACCAACCAAGCAAGCAAGCTCTCATAACTAGCTACACTAAAGAGCTTGTCAACTAGTTTGTGGTAAAATAAAGAGAGTGATCAAGAAGGTTATACCGCCGTGTAGATGAAGGAACCAATCAATCACAAGGATGAATAACAATGAAGATCAATTACCTCGGAATCAATGATGAACACAATGATTTTTACCGAGGTTCACTTGCTTGCCGGCAAGCTAGTCCTCGTTGTGGCGATTCACTCACTTGGAGGTTCACACGCTAATTGGCTTCACACGCCAAACCCTCTATAGGGTGCCGCACAACCAACACAAGATGAGGATCACACAAGCCACGAGCAATCCACTAGAGTACCTTTTGGCTCTCCGCCGGGGAAAGGTCAAGAACCCCTCACAATCACCACGATCAGAGCCGGAGACAATCACCTCCTCCGCTCAACGATCCTTGCTGCTCCAAGCCATCTAGGTGGCGGCAACCACCAAGAGTAACAAGCGAAATCCACAGCGAAACACGAACACCAAGTGCCTCTAGATGCAATCACTCAAGCAATGCACTTGGATTCTCTCCCAATCTCACTATGATGATGAATCAATGATGGAGATGAGTGGGAGGGCTTTGGCTAAGCTCACAAGGTTGCTATGTCAATGCAAATGGCCAAAAGTTGTGAGCTTGAACCGGCCATGGGGCTTAAATAGATGCCCACATGAAATAGAGTCGTTGTACCCCTTCACTGGGTACAGAGCGGGGTGACCGGACGCTCCGGTCCAATTGACCAGACGCTAGCCCTCAGCGTCCGGTCACGTGATTCACACCACGTGTCCCCTGCTTCAAATACTATTTGTCAGATTTCAACGGTCATCAGTTGACCGGACGTGTCAGTTAGAAAGTGACCGGACGCTGAGGTTAGTAAGGTTCCAAACACGAATTTTCACGACCGGACGCGTCCGGTCATGCCCGATCGGACTCACCCAGCGTCCGATCATTCAACGTCTCCTCTGTGCGCCTCATGTCAGCGTACATCAGCATTGACCGGATGCACCCTGCCAGCGTCCGGTCATAGAGCGACCCAGTGTCCGGTCGTTTGACCGACGCCAGCGTCTTCGCTGATACATCTGACCAGACACGCCGGTCCAACCGAGGCCAGCGTTCGGTCACTCCCAGTGACCTCCGTCTTTTCTGTCTAGGGCACCGGTGGCACCGTCGGACTGTCCGCACTCTACGGGCAGACACTCCGCCGGTGGAGTTTCTTACCCTTGCACCTAAACTTCACCACCCTTGATCAAATGTGCCAACCACCAAGTGTATCACCTTGTGCACATGTGTTAGCGTATTTTCACAAACATTTTCAAGGATGTTAGCACTCCACTAGATCCTAAATGCATATGCAATGAGTTAGAGCATCCAGTGGCACTTTGATAACCGCATTCCGATACAAGTTTCACCCCTCTTAATAGTACGGCTATCGATTCTAAATGTGATCACACTCACTAAGTGTCTTGATCACCAAAACAAAATGGCTCCTACAATTTATACCTTTGCCTTGAGCTTTTTGTTTTTCTCTTTCTTCTTTCCAAGTCCAAGCACTTGATCATCGTCATGGCATCATCATCACTTGATAAACTAGGTTAGCACTTAGGGTTTCATCAATTCACCAAAACCAAACTAGAGCTTTCACCTCGTCATGAGGGAAAAATATCCAAATGGGACAAGGTGCATGAGGCTACACAAGCGGCCTAAATGAGACGGGTACCTCGTCTATTTAGTGGACAAGCCAAGATGTACTTAGAAACAAATTGTATTCGACTAGATTTTTTTGTAACAAACTAGAAAACGAAATGTAAACCGATTAGGACTCTATCTATAACCTTATCCCCCGACTATATAAGGAGGGGTAGGGATCCTCTCACTAGTATAGAAATGTTTTTTACAGATGGCTCCCATTTCTAATAAAGGCGGACGACATAAGAAATTGTCTCTAACTATGGCGGGGAGCACTGTAGCTAATAAACTACTCCTAGAAATCCCTTTTTAGGGTGGTTTGTTAAGAAAATCGCAACTAAGACATACCCCTTTTTTGGGGCAGATTCCATAAGAGAACTGCCTTGGAAAATAGGATTTCTAGGGATGAACGTCTTAACTGGACCGTCTCTAGAAAAACAAATTACCAGGGGTAGTTTTGTTAAGAGAACCGCTTCTGAAATATATTAGAAAGGATGGTGCTCTTAGTCAACCTTATCTAAAAATAACCCACTACAAATACCCTTCTTCCTCCATGTGACTGTAGCTGTCATGTGCGACTATAGTTGTTCATGCCATTGTTTCACTTGGAGGCGAGAAATTGCAAAAAAAAAGAGGAAGGGGGTTTTCCCTTTGAACCTTTGAAGGAGTTAGGTTTGAGAGGTGAGTTTATGCCATACCTAAAATCTTTTCAAAGTTTACCTTAACATTTATTTTACTAATTTTTGTTGTCATGTAGATCTAGATCTAGAGAGCCACAATGTTTGATAATTTTTCATTTTTGTTAGCAATTTAACCCATTTTTTTGGCAAAACTTACTTGGTTCACATCAACTCTTGTTACTTTGTATAGTTACTTTGTCAATTTTAGTTCACAAATTTTAGATCATTTTAACTCTAGCTCTAGGCTTAGGACTACAATAATATTTATACAAAAATTTAGTCAATTCCTTCACCAGTTATCTGTGAATAATTATCTCGATCCAAATATACCCTTCCTCTTCAAATACCACATATGGATAGGTCATGTATGTACATGAAATGAAGGCATGAAGCCTCTTACATACAAATATGTGAGTGATTTTATTGACGCCGCTAAAAGACACGCTTTGATTAAGTAGACAAAAGGATATATATATTGTCCCTGTTGTGAATGTCAGGACCATATAGTATGGTAGGATTCAAATACGATAAGATCACTTAGTAAAAAGAGGTTTCATGGAGAACTACACAATTTGGGATCATCATGGGGGTGAGATGTATAGAAGCAAGCAACCAGGAAGACATTGCACGAGAAGTAAGGGAAGCAAATGAGACTCATGAAGATTTCTATGATGCCAATCTTGTCATGATGCATGATTGTACGGGAGATGACAATACATAAGGTGGTGGTGGAGAATGTTGTGGTGGGGAGGACGATGTTGAAGAAAACGAAGAAAAAGAAGACTTCATGGAGGAAATGTTGCGCCATGTAGAAGCGGAATAATTTCTATTGAAGGCTGCGAAAGGGCTAAATAATCTAGAGACGTTAAAAAGGTGAGGAAAGAACGTTTGAATGAGGAGGCAAAGGGTTGTGGGAAAAAGGTGGTCTTTGCTATGTTTTGTGCTAGACATGCTTATCTTGAAGGCTAAATATGGCTAGTCCAATAGGAGTTTCAATGACCTATTGACTGTCTTGGTTTGTGTACTTCCTAAACCAAACTTTGTGCCCGCCAACACATATCAAGTGAAGAACCTTATCAGTCTATTGACAATGGGTGTGAAAAGAATACTTTGTGTCCAAGCCATTATACCCCATGTTTGTGGGATGTTTAAAGGTCTAACGAAATATCCAACATGCGGTGCTAGTCGATACAAAAGGAGCGACACTTATAGGGAGGAAGACAACCCTACTAAAACTGGGAACAAGAGAAAGAAGGGTGGTAAGAAAAATGTCTCTACTCAGCGCCTTGAGGAAAATACTACATTAGCAGTAGATGGTACTGACCAAAGAAGAATCCCCGCATTGGTTATATGTGGTACCTACTATGACCAATCAATCGCTTGAGGCGTTTGTTCTCAAACCCAAGGGACTCACAACTCATGCGCTATCATGCTTACGATGAGTGCAAGAAAGACGATGGAGGGCTATGTCACCCATCTGATACAAAATAGTGGAAGGGCGTTGATCCCAAGTATTTAGGATTTCATGACGATCTGAGAAATGTAAGGGTCGCTTTGAGCACTAATGGAATAAATCCCTTTTGGTGACAAGACCGGCACACACAACGCATTGCTGTTATCTTGTTAATTTACACCCTCTCTATATGGTTGTGTCAAAAGGGAAAATATTTGTTGCTGGCCATTTAATATCAGGCCCAAAATAACAGGGCATTGACATAGGTATTTTTCTTGAGTCGTTACTGTAAGAAATGGAGACACAATGGAATAAAATGGAGTCAATACGTGGGATGAGCTTGCAAAGGGTGTATTCACATGCAGAGCCATTATTTTTGTTACCACCACTAACTACCTAGCACAGTTTTCCCTATCAGGACAGATCAAAGGCTTTCTAGGATGCTCAGAATGCTTGATTGACACTACAACTTATAGTTCCTAAAAGGATCCAGAAAGGTAATGTACATGCATCACCCAACACTTCTTAGTGGAAGGATATAGGTACCGAAGTAAGAGGATGTTGAAAAACTTCATTGTTAGTACAATTGAGGCAGAGCATGTGCCAGAGAGGTGGGACAAGCATTACATGTATAACATGGTTAAGAACATCAAAGTTGCCTATGGTAAATGAGAGGATGGAAAGATCAATAAGAGAGATACAACTTCGATTGATGACGTGCCCTTCAAGAAGATGTCATCTTTAAGTACCTGCCTTACTAGGCAAATTTGGCTATATGTGCCATTCCATCGATGACTTGCACATCACAAAGAATGTGTTTGAGAGCGTCATTGGTCCATGAAGTAGGCGGGCCAGGAGCGCAGAGACGCCTGATCTAATACAGGTTGGAAAGGATTTCATTTTTAGCAGCTCCATACTTGTCGATCATAGCTTCCTACCTACTCTCAAACTCTTTTGGACTTAGGTTGTGGTTCATAATTTTGTCGTAGTCCTCCCTCCAAGCCTTTTCTTGATGAAAAGTAAACACCAAGCCTTGACTCAACCTTTGAAATGATGTGCCAATGGCAGCATCAACGCCTGGTAGGTACAAAAACAACTCTTATTGTTACTGCCATTGCCAGGTCCTAATCTATGATCAAATTGACAGGCCCTACTAACCCATTCATTGCTTCTAGAAATGCTTGGAAAAGCCAAACATAGCTATTTCCAGTTTCATTCCTCATGAAAGCACATCCCGCTTGAATTAATTGTGCATACATATTAATTGCTATGATTCTACCTATTAATCAGGTATGTACTCCCCCCGTCCCTAAAAGAATGCAATTCTGGAATAGTGTCATGTACTAGTATATCAACTTTGACCAATTATAGATAAAAAAATATAAATATTTATAATATTAAATAACTATCATTAGATTAATTATGAAGTGTATTTTTATAATAAATTAATTTAGAGTCATAAATGTGAATACTATTTACTAGAAACTTGGTGAAACGTGAACCACTTTACGTGTCACACAACCCATAGTTGCATTCTTTCACGGACGAAGGTAGTATTGTCGAAAGAAATGCAATCATTATATGTCTTGTATGCTTCTCATGCTGCACCATCTACCCAGAAAATATTCTCATCCTTATCATCACCATCTAGCTTTACTTTGAAGAAGAAATTGTTGTCTTCCTTTTCAGCTCATAGAAGTATACATGTGCCGGCCTTAAATTGCTCACATGCTTCTTATGATAAGGAACGAAATGTGCAAACCCATATGGCTCAGACATCAGCTGCATTATTTGGCTTGTTTCCAAGTTGTAGTCATGCAAAAGTCTTAGGAACTGCACTTCATCTTTTGGTATTCCGACATGTGATCTTAGAAAGTGATGGTTTGTCCACTAAGTTATGGTTGTGGTAATCAACAAATTGCTTAATAAACCACTTGTTCCCATTGAACTTGATCAGTATCCTTGCTCTGTAGTTAGTGTACGTAATCTTCTTTCTTTTCCTCTTGATGCCTATGCAGTTTGCCTATTTCCCTTTTGGTTCATCCACATCAGAACCATTGCTTTCAGAGGTAACATGCTCACAACCATCAACTTCGATGATTTCTTCATCAACACCCTTTCTCTATTTACCTTTTCCTTCCTTGTTGCACACAAACAAGACCTTATCAAGTAACTTTGTAATATAGAGAAGCCCTTCCTTCTATCATAATCATTGTAGAGCCTAGCCTCTTCCATTGTCTCAAACATCTTTCCAACATATGGCTCATCAGGTGAAGAAATTTCTGCTAGGAATTGTAAGTCTCTACATCATCAACTTCAACTTTTGTAACACCAATAGTTTCAGCAACTTCAACTTTTGTAACACAATAGCTGCCACAGGTTCGACTTCATTTATATTAGGGGTTGCCTCTATGTGTGTTTCTTCCAGAGAGCATCGTAGCTCTGAAATTGTAGGCAAATATGAGATTCTACTGTCATAAACTGCCTCACAGTTACTAGACAAATCAGCAGTCACTTGCACCCAGAACATAGGATTCCATGTCTCCCCATAATATGCTTCTGCTGGAAGCTCGTTTAGAACCATCCCCTTTTTTCTGCACTTTTCTTTTCAAATAAGTAATTATAGGTTATCTTTAAATCATTTATTGCAAATTATTAGGCAACTACTAACAAAACTACTAGTACTTACATAGGCAAGTGACAACATATTTAGATCCTCAATACACTTTAATCGTCAGTCACAAAAAAATACACTTTAATCGTCTAATATCAATTCATGGCCTTTGTTACAGGTTTGATGACATTGTGTAGGCACTAGCAGATCAAGGGCAAAAATAAGATACAACAACATATTTAGATTCTCAGTACACTTTAGTTGTTTAATATAAATTCATGGCCTTTTTTACAGGCTTGATGGCATTGTGTAGGCACTAGTAGATCCAAGGCAAGAACCACATACAACAACAATATATAGGGACTTGCAGATCCAGGGCAAAAAAAAAAAAAAAAAAAAAAAAAGATACAGGAACAATCTATGATTTCGTTGCAACTAGATGCAACAGTAATCAGGCGACACTAGTAAGGTGATAGAACTACGTTCAGAAACATTTGGTAATTCCATTTTCACATAACAACATGATGTAAAGATGAACTGGGGAGGAGATAAGAGAAGTGAAATAAGTCCCAGAATCAAATAATCTGATGTAAAATTACCTAATGGTGCTGATTCGTTTGCTTGATACTTGAGTGCATCTGATCCAGTGGACTTGAGTTCCTCCTGTGTGACTTCCGTGAGATTGGTAGATCCGATCTGGTGTGTGTTGTCTTGCGTGCGGAAGAAGCAAATTGCTTGCTTGGAGTGGGCCCAAAGCTCGCGAGCGGCGGGAGTTCAGCTACGGGCGCACGCTGTTTCCCCCGGAAAGCACCCGCCCGTGCTCGTTTTCCATAAACGACAGCCTACTTAGGCCTTGTTTAGTTGGGTGAATTTGGATTTTGGGGCTACTGTAGCACGTTCGTTTTTATTTGGCAAATAGTGTTCAAACATGGACTAATTAGGCTCAAAACGTTCGTCTCGCAATTTCCCACCAAACTGTGCAATTAGTTTTTCTTTTCGTCTACATTTAATGCTCCATGCATGGGCCGCAAACATTCGATGTGACAAGTACTGTAGCAACTTTTTGGAAATTGGGGTGGAACTAAACAAGGCCTTACGATAATATAGATGAACAGAAAATGTAGTACCGCAGGTGGCTACTGGCCCTGTCCGGGTGCCAGTGTCCGCCCATCGGAGGGAAACACTGTCCGGCAGGTTTTCCGCCCAGCGCGTCATCGAGAGGGTAGCGTGCGGGCTGATGCTGTCATGCTGACCCACGCCCACCTCACCCATGTCAGCTGTAAGGTCACGCATGAATGACTTTTAACAAACTAAAAAAAGTAAGAATTGCTAAGCTAAAGATCTAATTTAAATTCCGATTACACTATCAAATTTCTTGTAATAAATCCTTCAGAACAACATCCCACATAGATATATTTAGATAAAATTTTATTAACGAATATTTATCTTATGAAGATAGAACATTTTGTTTTATTGAACAGATACGATGTTCTATGTTCACAAAACAATGTTCCGTATTCGTAAGAAAAATATTCTCATTTTAGAAGAACAATATTCTAGTTTTAGGTTCATAAAATTAGTATTATAATATACATAAAATAAATAAATATATATATAACATAAATAAATAATAATAAAATCTAGAGCAAAGTCTAAGAAAAAAATTAAAAACATGTAATAAAGAAAAAATTAAAAGAACATCATATGGATACTTTTCAAACATCCTAAGATATACTATAGAATATCATATCTATAATAAATAAACATCACTAAATACACTATAAAACATCACTAAATACATTATTAACATCACATCTATATTACGTAATATCACTAAATACATCACAGAACATCACTAAATATATTATAGAACATCGCATCTATATTACGTGAATATCAATAAATACACCACAGAACATCACTAAATACATTATAGAACATCGCATATATATTACGTGAACATCACTATGATACATCATAGAACATCACATGTATACTGGGTGAACATAAAAAAATCATAGAACATCACATGTATACTATAAGAAGATCGTAAAATACAACATAGAACATTACATGCATACCACGTGAACACTAAAAAAAATCACAGAACATCACATGCATACCACGTAAATATAAAAAAACATCACAGAACATCACATGTATAACACGTAAACATAAAAAATATAGAACATCACATGTATACACATGAACATCACAAAAAAACAACATAGAACATCATAAAATTAATAAGAAAAGAAAAGAAAATAAAATAAAAAAGGAATAAAAGAAAGGTCAAAAAAAATGAATAAAAATAAACACATAAAACACAAAAATAATTTAAAATAATGAATGATGCACGAAAAGAAAAAAGAAAAAGAAAAACATTAAAGAAAGATTAAAATATAAAAAAACATGAAACAAAGAAAAACATAATTTGAAAAAACAAATAAAAAGAAATAAGAAAAAGAAAAGATAAAATAGAACATCACATATACAACAAACGAACATAAAAAAAGATAATAAAAATGAAAAAATATAAAAATTAAAAGAATAATAAAAAACACATAAAATAAAAAAGAAATAAAAATAAAAAATGAAACACGAAAAGAAAAAGATAGAAAGAAAAAAAATGAAATGAGAAAAAAAGAAAAAGAAAAGAAAAGAAAAAAGAAAATAAAATAAAATAAAAAAATAAAAAAAAGAGAAAGTAACGTACACGTACCTGGACACGGGATTGGGCTGCTGCGTCGGGCTCGGATCTCCAGCGAGCCTTTCGACGGGAAACGCTAGGATCTCCAGCGAGCCTTTCGACGGGAAACGCTAGGATCTCCAGCGAGCCTTTCGGCAGGAAACACTAGGCGGGAGCGCTGTTCGGTGCATTGATCCGGTCCGGCCGTTCGGACCAAAAGGTTTCCGGCCTATCCCCTCCCCTGCCTAGAGACTATAGTTTGCAAAATATAATTTGTAAGCATTCGAAGTGCAGTGGTAGGACCACTAGAGATTATCTTGTAGTAGATAATAATTTTAATTAGTTGCGGTTACAAATGTTAGATATTTAGGTAATTTTAGGCATAATTTATTGTAAAAAAATAGCAATAGATTTGTGACGACATATATGTCATCTATTTGTAGTAGCATACATGAACACACTAATCATAACAAAATAGTGCTGAAAACACCAGAACAGGGAGTCGTGATCCAGAAAGATGTATTCTGTGCAGTCCCACGAAAGGCCACCCGTAGTAGGCATTTACGTAGCTGGAAACAAGAGGTCGCAAAGCGTTTGAATACAGGGATTGGGATAGGGAAAGGAAAATGGATGAACAGCTAGGATTAAATGAGACGTAAAGAATAGATGGCTAGGATACAATAATATCCTTTGGAGGGTGGGATATCCATTTCCCTATCCCTATCCTAATCTCCCACCAAACGTCATGTAGGAAGTAGAGGTTGCAGATGATCGAGATACAACGAAGAGAAGCAATCTCACCGTAATTATTCTCATAACAGCCAAAAGTAAGCGCGTACCGATAACAGCTCCATTAACCGGCCCAAGTGAGAAAACCACAGCCCACCCTGCACGATGTCGTATCATATCGTGTCGTGTTATGGCGTGGCCCGAGCCTAAGCCTGGCATCGCTCACGCTCTTGCTATGGCTTAGCGCGGCGGCGCACCCATGTGGCACGTGCATTGGCTCCCTTTACTTCTTAGTAGGAGCACCGAGCACACCTAGACCACCTATTTAAGTTGAGTCAATGTTTGGTCAAAATCTTAATCGAGACAAAATAGGGCCATGTTCGCTTGAACTTATTAGCATGGCTTATTAGCCACGGTACAGTGTTTTTCTCTCACAACAAATCAGCTTCAGCCGGCTTATCAGCCGTAGAAACCATCAGCCGTTGTCGGTGTTTTCGGACCACTGATGAGTAAATTTGTATTTGTGTGTCTGGCTCGAATGGTGTGCTTGGAGGACACAAGGGTTTATACTGGTTCGGGCGAAACGTCCCTACATCCAGTTCACTGCTGCTCGTGTTACCGGCACTTTATTTGTAGTAGGGGTTACAAACAGACGAGAGAGGGAGAGGATCCCAAGTCTCTAGTGGAAGGAGTGAACGGGTGCTGAGAGCTCGCTTGCCGCTTAGCCGTGTGCTCGTGTCATGCTCTTGTGTTCAGATCCCCCTAGCGTGGGACGTCCTGCTTCCCCTTTTATAGCCGAAGGGAAAGCGCGGGTTACAGAGGAGGAAAATGAGAAGAATGAGAGAGAGAGAAGAAGGCTTCCAGGGTGGCTGTGTCCTTTTTCTCCTTCATGTGGGTCCCGCTGATTCTATAGATGTCAATAGGGATAGCTCCATGTCACGACCCTATTCGTCACTGGCGCCATGCGCAGGCATCATCTGCCGGTCATGGCATTCCACTTCGTCCCGGCGGACGTCGTGGTGAACTAACGTGCCTGTCAGCGTCCGTACAAGGATTAGGCAGAATAGCACCGGCACGTCCGACACTATTCTTGATGTGAATCCCCAAGTATGGCCCGTCTTAGCCACGGGTTACATCGAGGCATGCCAGCCTCTTTTCTGGCGTCAAAGTTTTGACTCAGGCCCATATGCTTGGACCTAGAGTGGTTGGCGATGGTATGGCTCCCCGTCGGACGAGATAGAAACCGTGTCCTTGAGGAAGGGCAAGGCGGAGCCCACGACCTTGGGTGAGACAGAGCCCGCATCCTCGAGGTCGGGCAATACAGAAACTGTGTCCTTGGGGTCGGGTGAGACGGAGCCCACACCCAAGGGGTCGGGTGAGATGGAACCCGCGTCCTTGGGGTCGAGCGAGATAGAGCCCGCACCCAAGGGGTTGGGTGAGACGGAACCTGCGTCCTTGGGATCAGGCGAGATGGAGCCCGCACCCAAGGGATGAGACGGAGCCCATGGCCTTGAGGTCAGGTGAGACAGAGCCCACGGCCTTGAGGTCGGGCGAGACGGAGCCCACGGCCTTGGGGTTGGGTGAGACCTTTTAATATGTCTCGAGCCATCCGGGAAAGTCAGCGTGGGCGCTAACTTCCTTGCTTTAGGTATCCCTAATATCGATAGCCGACAGTAGCCCCTGAGCCTACGGAGGAGTAGAATACTCCTTTGGAGGCTTTTCTGGGTGGGAGGAATCTGAGGGCCTTGGCCTGTAGCCCACGGCGTGTCTTGGTAGGATGTTGATTCCCTTTTGTCGCGATCAGTCTTCAACGGGGCATGTAACCGTAGGATTCGGGAGGTCGGAAAGATTGTTCTTGATTCTGGTCCCCTAGCATCTGATCGGTTCGCCGTCGTACTGCGACCCCATATTTGGTCTCCTTGAGAGTCCAACTTCCCTCGAGCCCCTGCGCGTAGCAGGGGTCCAGTCGAGGGTCGGCTCGTCTTTATGATCGTCATCCCTCAAGCGTTTTTTCCTATAAAATAGAGGGGTTGAGCCGTGCCATGTTTTTCCTTGATGGATGAAACATGGTGCTCGGTGAGCTGTTAACAGGCTATTCTGAGTGGGGGCTAGGCTTCCCATTCTTTGGGGTCCAGCATGGGTCAGCTGGTGATCGACTCCAGACTCTTGGTGGCCAATCCATATAGTTCTTGGGTCCGTTCAACCGGTCCCAAGGGCTCATTGCCTTTCTTTTAGAAAAAACCATGGACTGGGAACTGACCAAGACTCGAACGTGGGCTAGGATGCCCACGACGCTCGTGTGCCTAGGTACTGGCCGCTAGTGGGCCCATCCCTTTCCACCCCTCACTCTAAGGGTGCCCTGGAGCAGCTGTGAACCCGTTGGTGGGCTAGCCTTCAAACTCCTGGTCCTGAATGGGCCGTAGGTGCATTTTTAGCTCTGTATCCCTCCTTACCTGCAATGGTTCTTGGCCCATCGACCGGGTGAACCATCATTCGACGTGTCCTTTGAGGGCGTGACTAGAGATAGAGTGCGCATGATCTTCGAAGGGAGGTGACATGATGTGGCGTAGCGAGCGCATGAATCTAGGTGAATGGTTTGCCTTCTCGCCCTGCTCTATCCTATAAATAGCGGCCTCCCCCTTCATGTTTCTGCACACCAAAACCATAGCTTTACCTTCTCCATTTCTCTGGTGCTGCTGTTTGGATCTATCGTGCTTGCTAATCCGCCGCCGGAGCCCTAGATCTGTAGCTTTCGCTTCTCTGCCACTACCTTTGATTCTCTGTAGCTGCCTTCATCCACCATGGATTAATGGTACCACTCTGATGTTACCCATATGCGCATGGAGGGACTTGTCAAGCGTGGTCTTCTCCGCGGGAGGACCGATGTGACGGAGTGGCTCATGCCTGGCCGTGGGGATGCGTCGGCGCCGCCCGATGGCTACGTCGTCTCCTTTGTGCCCTTCCACGAGCGTGGACTCATGGTTCCTCCCCACCCGTTCTTTCAGGGTCTACTGCACCACTATCAGATCAATCTGCAGCACTTGAACCCCGATGGGATCCAGCACATCGCGGCCTTAATTGTGATGTGTGAGGGGTACCTGGGGATCGAGCCCCACTTCAAGCTATGGAGATATTTCTTCTCCATCTCCTTGATCAAGGAGAAGGAGAGAGGCCGAGAGACCCCAGTGCCGATGGGATGCATGGGCATCCACCTCTGGGGGCAGCAGGCGACCGAGTACATGCCCTGCCAGCTCTCTAGATCCAACAAGGGGTGGCACTCGCATTGGTTCTACCTGAAGGATGACACTGTCGCTCCCTTGTCGGTCTTCTCTGGGCGCCTAGTCGAAGAGGTACCACCGTCATGGCCGTGGGGGCCACCCATCAAGGAGAAGAAGAGGATGCATGACCTCCTTGAGGCCATCATGTTCCTAAAGACCCATGGCCTCCATGGGGCCGACGTCATCGGGGGGTATCATGCGAGGAGGGTGGTGTTGCTGATGTCGCGCATCCTCCCGCTGTACAGGATGACGCCTGGTGCGTAGCTCATCAGGACAACGCTCGCCTAGGGGCTGCTCCATGATAGCGAGGTCATGCAGTGCATCAAGGGGGCCACATGGGAGGCAGACGCCGATCCCGGGGCATCCCATGATGTGGCCAGACGCGGGCTTCATCGAGCTGCTGGTAGGGTTAGTCTTCTGGGACTCTATCACACCACTGCCAGAGCACGCAGCCGTGAGGGCGGTGAACCATGCTGTGGATGAACAAAGGAAGAAGAAGGACGATGAGGAGAGCAAACGGCGGTTGAAGCAGCGAGCGAAGCTGCAGCGAGGGAAGCGGCGTCAAAGTTCGTCGAAAGAAGAGGAGGAAGAAGAAGAGGAGGAGGAGGAGGATGACAGCTCCATGTCGCCCATCCCATGGGATGATCTAGCCGCTGGGGATGAGGACCCGCCTTCGCTGTAGGTGGGGCCCTTCTAGTGGCATGCTACGGGGTAGGAGGGGGAGGACGCCCCTCCTAGAGCCAGCAGAATCAAGATGCCCCACCCCGTCTGGACCTTCGACGGTAGCCTCGGATCTGGTGGAATTAGGCCGCCTCGCCTCGTCTGGGCCTTCGACGGCAGCCCCGAATCTAACGGAAACAGGTCGCCCCGCTTTGTCCAAGCCCTCGGCGGTGCCTCTAGAGTTGGCGGGAGGCGGCCGTTCTGATTCGTTCGAGCCCTCCGAGCCAAGGGAGGGCTCGAAGTGGCAACGTGCCAACAAGGAGCAGCCAACGTCGAGCAAGCTAGCCCCAAAACATCCTTGTGTGATGGCATTAGGGTGAGTCAAGAGTCTTTTCATCTTTTTGTCTTAACAAATTTTTAGCGTGAACTGACTGCCATGTCCCTTGTAGCGTCGAAGGGCGTGGGACTCTCCTATGGCTTGCTCCAAAAAAGATCCTCCTCCGGCAAATGCGCTAGGAGCCGGCTGGTGCCGCACCGGTAGTGAGCGTGAGTGGCGTTGGGGCGACCACGGTGTCGACCGGGGAGGCACAGCCGATGGCTGCATCCATGGGAGAGCATGTGGAGGAGGGCGCATCCAGGGCACCCATGGTGGGCGTGGCGTGGCCAGTCATGTCCTCGACATCATAGGCGGAGGCGGCACGGCCGGTGCTATCATCCGTGCAGGTGGCCATGTCTATGTTGGGATGGATAAAAGGGGGTGCACCTAAGGTATCCTTTGCAGATGTGGTGATAGGGTAGGCCTCTGTGTCTATGTCACCTGCCCCCTCTATCGCTAGAGGAGCCGCTCTAGAGGAGCTACCACCGCAAGAGAGGTCGGCGATGCTTGAGGTCAGCGTGGGGACATCCCGGTCTCAGATCCGGGTGGCGGCCCTCGAAGAAGCAGTAGAGGAGAGAGAATGGGGGAGCATCCACACAGAGGTTGGGGACACGGTTTGCGCCCTAACCACCATGCTGAGCTTGATGTGCGACATTGTCGCCCCGGTTGGCCAAGTATGATTTGACCGTGCTTCCGACCCTCATGTTCTCTTTCCATGCCTCTAAGTCTTCTCTTCTTTATAGATCCTTATGGCCTGCACCCAGGAGAAGTCCTAGTTCCTTGCTGAGGAGACGTGGTGGAGTGAGGGGCTGGCCACACAACTTGTTGCCGCTCGTCAGGAGGTGGCTGAGCTTGCCCCTGTTGCCCGAGAGGTGGCCGACCTCTGAGTCAGGGAGAAGGATGCTCACGTCGACGCCCGTGAGGCCGAGGAGAAGCTCGCAGCCCTAATTAAGATGGTGCACACAGACACCATAGAGGCCGAGCGGCTACAGAAGGAGTGGGACAATTTGGTCCAGGCCATAGAGGAGCTCCGCACGGGGATTGACCTTGCTCGCCAGGAGCATGTCGACGCTCAGCAGCGGATCGACCACCTTTAGGATGAGCTTCAAAGGGAGAGGGACCTAAAGGTTGCAACCGAGGGTGTGTCCGCAGGGCTCTCCGTGGAGGTCGGTCAGCACCAAGAAGAGATCCGGTGCCTGGAGGCCGAGGTGACCCAGCAGCGTGATGAGGTGCGCAAACTTTGGGCTGATGTGAATAGTAAGTCTCCGGTTTCCCTTATTGTCTTTCTTCCTGGAATCCGTGGTAAGCCTTTTGACATGGTCGATACATGACTTGGGTAGGCCTCGATGACAAGCTTGGGGCAGAGGTGGTGAAGAGCCATGGCCTAGAGAATGAGCTTAGTGAGGTGAAGGACACCCTCCAAAAGGAGAGCGACGAATATGACAACCTGCGTGTCGCCGTCCAGCTGGTCTGTGACAATCTCGAGCTAGCCCCAGAGTAGGATACAAGCTCGCTCATGGTTCACGCCACCCGGATCATGGACCGGGCACGTGATATGGCAAGGGGCGCGCTTTGCTTTGGCGTTCACCGATCGTTCGTGATAACCCATTCTCATTACGAGAACATCGATCTGGCGACGATGAGCCAAGGCTTCATGCCCATCTATACCGATGCCGAGCTGGATGACATCGAGATGGAGGTGGCTCCCCTAGCGCATGACCTTTCTACTAAGATAGAAGATGAAATCATCCCTCTGAGGGGTTAGTTTAGTCAGATAGGTCAGGCGGCGCATTTGTAATAAGCAAACAAGTTCCATCCCTTTTGTTTCATTTAAACAAGTTTGTTCTTTTGTTTCGGTTGAACAAATTTGTTCTTTCTCCCTTTTTATGTGTAAAAAAGTGTTAATGCATTCTGACCCTTCCTGTTGTTAATACTATAGAGCTTGAGGTGTGGGCGAAAAACTCTAATCATGCTGGTAAGCAAGAGTGTCGTAGCCGCTGGGGCGTAGGTTTCGTGGAGTCCAACCAGCTTTACTCAGCGTTCATTTCCGCAAACCTTGTCTCTAGGTTTTTAACGTGAGAAAGGGTCGGGCACAGCGATTGTTTTAGAAAGGATATATATATACCCTTATCAGCCCTCGAGTAAGGCACGACCCCTTGCCATTGCCGAGGTCAGGTTTCACTGAAGGCTAAGGAGACGATAGCGACACTGGTAAGAGAAAGCATTTTTTTTGTTTTAGAAATGTTTTTCTTAGTTTTTGTACGTACCCCTCCCTAGGGTCTGAGCCATCATCTTGCGACCACGCATTCGGTCTCCTTGCGAGACCAACTTCCCTCGATCTCCCGCGTGTTGTAGGGGTCCAGTCAAGGGGTCAGCTTGTCTTTGTGATCGTCATCCCTCAAGCGTTTTTTCTATAAAACAGAGGGGCTGACCCGTGCCTTGTTTTTCCTCGATGGACGAAACATGGTGCTCGGTGAGCTATTAACGGGCTAGTCCGAGTGGGGCCCCGGCTTCTCGTTCACAGGGGTCCGACATGGGTCAACTGGTGACTGGCTCCAGATTCTCAGTGGCCAATCCATATAGTTCTCAGGTACATTCGACTGGTCCCAAGAGCTTGTTGCCTTTCTTTAAGGAAAACCATGGATTAGGAACCGACCAAGACTCGAACGTGGGCTAGGATGCCCACGGTGCTCATGCGCCCGGGTACTGGCCGCTAGCGGGACCATCCCTTTCCACCCCTCACTCTAAGGGCGCCTTAGAGCGGCTGTGAACCTGTCAGAGGGCCAGTCTTCAAACTCCTGGGCCTAAGTGGACCATAGGAGCGTTTTTAGCTCCATATCCCACCTTACCTATAATGGTTCTCGTGCCTGTCTACACCGACACCGACCTGGACGACATCGAGAAGGAGGTGGCCCATCTGGCACAAGACTTACCTGCCGAAATAGAGGATGAGATCATCCCCCTAAGAAAATTAGTTAGGTAGATAAACCAGGCGGCGAACTTGTAGTAAGTGGAGAAGCTCTTAAATTTTGT